>NC_043995.1:19450000-19702500 GCF_902150065.1 Myripristis murdjan
TCTTAAATCAGGCGCTAACTGGCCGCTGTAGTGGTTTGGATTCAAAGGACCTTTCTAGAAGAAACAGGTTCCTAGGGATGTAATTCTGCCAAGACCTAGCTTATGACAGTTCTTATTTGTGATTATTGGTTCAAGGCCAATGTGAGAGACAGACCGAGTCGGGCAATTCTGACCAAGCTTGACACACATGCTCTCAGAAATTAGGTTTTTATTCGTCTGCTGCCATGAAAGCCTTGGTATTGTCTGATTTATGTGACTGCTGTTTCCACACTGGAGGCTCGGCGGTTAGCACTGTGGCTTCACAGCAAGAGCGTTCCAAGTTTTGGGCCCCAGCTCCTTTCTGTGTGGAGTTTAAAACACTCCCTGTGTTTGTGTTGGTTTCCTCCAGATGCTTTGATTCCTCCCACATCCCAAACACATGCAAGTCAAGTGGATTAGAGAGTCTACATCACCCATAGGTGTGAATGTGAATGTAGCAGTCTGGCGAAGGGATGTACATAACAAGTAATATAGTAACTGGGTACTTGTTTGTCTCTAACAGGAAAAAGTGCACAAGATAAAATAGAGTACCGTTACTCTCTCTTTTTGTTTTGGCCCTTGACGGTGTCATTGGATTGTGAAATGACTCCATGCTTGACTGTGTTAATATCTCTGCATCATGTGCGTGGCTGGGCGATGAACTAATGCAGCCACACTGATCCATCAGAAAACACAATTTTTGTCTGTCAGTTCGCTTTGGAGCGTGAACATGGTGGGCGGAGCGGAAGTGCAGGGAGGAGAAAACATGCCAAAAAGGCTCATCATGGAGAGACTTCATTGAGAAGGAAACAGACTATACAGTATAAAATCTGTTAAAAAAAAAAAAAAAAAAAAAAAAGCTGACCTGGAAAGCCTGCAGTCATCCCAACATTATACGAGGCTTTCTGTTTTCTGTCTTTTGTTTTCTTGTGCTTTGATGATGAGTTGTACAGCGATGGGGTGATGTACACTGCGTTTGTCTCCGTGTTCGCCGCCGTTTTTTTTTTTTTCCCAAAACAAACAGATGGAGAGGAATCCTTCTGCCCAGAAAAAAGTTCAGCTGATGCGTCATCAGCTCTGAATGCAGAACTGACAGCTTCCATTGACAATGAATAGATGGAAATGTATTCATGAGGTGTAATGACACACGAGAATAATGTTTTTTTTATAGAAATGAGCTGTTCACTATTAGTTTTAAATTTTACACAGTTAGTACTCGGATAATTAATTGCGTCTCTCATCGGGCTTTCTGTGTGAAGGGTCATTCTCATCTAGAACAATAAATAGAATGTATTACAATACAGTGTCACTGAAACTTTCACACTATAATAATATCTGTGATTAAGTCCTCAGCAAACCAAGCATCACTGCAGCGAGCTCCCGAATTTCCCTGCACCACTCTGTAATTTGATGAGTCGAAAATCTTTTGTCATCGTCTCTGCATCCAAAAATCTCTCCGAGATCGAACCAGAAATATAATTATAATGTCGTTATTGTGTTTAGTATTTTCGTAGTTATCACTGTGGTGTTGTAGAACATGGACTTCTATTTGAATCGTATTTATCTTTACTGTTATTGCTGAAAATGTCAGCGGCCCTTCAGCGGTATTGGGATTTAGTTTTGAAATGTAATCGGTTGCAGATTAATAGTTAACCTTAAAAAAGTAAAAAGTAATGTAACTATTTTGATTACTTCGGCAAAGTAATGCATCTTATTAAATGTGATTACTTTTTGATTACTCTTCTTACCGATGTTATAATAACACATACAATATATATGTAATATAATAATTTCTATAATAACATGTAATCTATAAATTTAGCGCTACTGTAAGTTATGTGGTGAACACATAAATAACATCATGATGGCTGTTAATTTATTTTATGTGATGCAGGTTTTTTGATAATATTAGTGGCATTTGCTTACAAGACACTGTGGGTGCTGTGTACCCTAAACCTACCTGTAGAGGGTTTGTTTGCGTTGACATCGATTATTTCGGTGTTGACTGTATTTTCACTGCTGGTAGACAAGTTTTTAATTATGCAAGAATATTACAGCCATTTTATAATTTCATAGTGAAAATACTGCCGAACTTCTAGCAATGAGGGGCGTTTTTGTCTCAAGACCCTGATGGCTGCCACCTGCCTCGATGGATGCCAACGTCAGGCAGGTGATGGTTTACAGGTGGAGGGGCAATGCGCAGGTTGGACTGGCAGGTGAGGGGCGTTGCAAGTTCAAACATGAGCACCAATTAAAAAATGTTGCTTAGAGTTTGAATGATCACCAACAAATGAGTGGAGCCGTCCAGACGAGCTCCTCGCTGTCCACACACACGTCTGGTGTTGATGGTGTTGTGCTGAAATGTGTTCCCTCAGCGGCTTTGCTGACCCGCATTATCTGTAAATATGCAAAACCAAGGAATGCCTGCATGGCTAAAATAAGATTATGATTAGATTCTACATATTTGCTTTTTATTGGGGGGAAAAGACATTCAGCGGTTTTGCCTTTGTAATCACCAGCATTTTGATTGCTGTAATTAAAAAAAAAATACATTCATTTCCTATTTCTGCCATGTATTTATTTCACATTTATAACATACTTTTTTCATTATTTACATTTATTTATTTATTTAACATGTTTTGACTATTTATTTATTTTAGCCTACCTTTTTTTACATTTATTTTTTCATTTAATAATGTAACTGTTACACTGTGCACTCCCCACCCTTGGCCTTAAGCCCTGTGATGTAACGCAGACCTGCCCAGGGTTTTTCCCTGCCTTCCCTCTGATATCTGCTGGGATCACTTGACTCAAGTGGGCATGAATGATTTGACACTCACAAAAGTGCATCCTATCCAAATCCTTGTTAAGGGAAAATTCCAGCTTAACCCTTTATCGGGCAAGTGACTATTTTTGGTAATTTCACAAATTTTACATATCACGCCCATCCCCTATCTCAGTTAGTTCAATAATCATTTGGTCTTCACCCAGCCAATCAGCAAAGATCGCTCTACATCTCAGGTCACATGATTGTGGCTTTTGACCAATCTCATTGGCTTTGATTTTCTACAGGGAAATGAAAATTTTAGAAAAATTTTATAAAAGTTATAAAGTCATGTCTAGGGTTGTTTTTTTGAATTTCAAAGTATTTCATTGAGTGCCCTATAAAGGGTTAACACATATAAACCCATGTTTGCTGTGTTTTAGGCTTCTTTAACAGCAGCTGATCTGTAAGATTTTGTTGTTGTTGTTGTTGTTGTTGTTGTTGTTGTTGTTGTTGTTGTTGTTGTTGTTGTTGTGATCACACAAGGACAAACAAGAGTCCACCCACAAAACCGAACCCTGCAGCGAGTCCTGGTGGTTCAGTGGTCCAAGGCGCATAACTGTGACGTCCTGCATGTTTGCTGCATGTCATCTCTCTCTGTCTCCTCACATTTCCTTTCTCTCTCCATTGAAAACCATTGAATGAAGGCTACATTTCATAAAATTAAAATAATATTTTTTTAAAAATGAAATTAATGTTGCTGTTCTCGATATTCTCTTCTCCATGTCTTATATGACAGTGGTCAGTCCCACCCAATATTCCCAGTTGTGCAAAATTCTGCATGTAATCCCAGTGCAGTGTTTCCCTGAGAGATGTGGAGAGAAGGAGGAAAAAATTCAGAAAGAGCTCACAGACTGCATTAAACACTGAAAAGGAGACAGTAAAGAGATATTTTAAGGCCAAGCATGGCTGCACAGTGCTGTGGTCCTCTAACATTGGATCCTCATGATAACTGACACTGAAGTCACGTTGAAACGACAAGTGGAGCTTTGTCAAAGTCTTGTGCTGTTTGTGCTGATTTAAGTTAATATGGTGCAGTCTGAGGGGGAAGGAAACTGTTTCTCTCGGCAGCCAAAAACTATTGAATGCCCCACCACCCTGCACACACTCTTTATCTGTAGATTTTAGGCAAAATGTGGGGCAAAACAAGAATTTATCTTTCCCACCCATGTGTTAAATTTGAACAAATTGTCCACTGAGAACAAATCCCACAGCGATGGGCTGGAGGCAGAACACAAAGCATTCGCGCGCGCACATGCACGCATACACACTCGCGCTCGTGCACGCGCCTTCGATGCTGTTGTGGATATTAAAATTACTCTCTGAGCCTGTGCCTCAGCTCCAGCAGCGTAATCAGGTGCTAATAACAAGGCTGTGATGTTTACAAGCTGTTGCAAAGCGCTTTATATGTGTATATGTGTGTGTGGGAGTGTGTGTGTGTGTGTGTGTGTATTTCGTACGTGATGTCGACTCTGTTTCCCGCCAGCGCTCTTGGGGCGTTCGGGGGGTACTAATAATGTAGACTGTCAGCTCTTATACGCACGCACACTCACGCACGCACGCCAGATGCACATATGGTGTGTTTGTGACGTGGCTAATGATAGCAGCGTAGCGGCAGTCTGAGGCCATATGCTGAGCCTGATCACACCGGAGAAGAGTGGCCTAGCGTTAATAAACTCTACCGACATGACAATTAGGAATCCTCCACGTGAAGACAATACAGTTACACATGAAAAGGCAGCTGTTTTCATGAAGCCCACACACCAAGATTCAACTGGCGGCGGCCTGGACACAGGAGCAGCAGGGTGGAGAGTTGCTGCATCGACAAGAAAAGTGTCCATTGTCACCGCTCGCTGAGCAGAAATGATGCTTATTGTCGAGCTTTGATTATGAATATTGTTATGGGTTGCCTGAGAAGACATAAACAACTTCAGATCTGCATAGTGTGCATACAGAAAATACCAAGAGGCTCTAGTTGCATTTATATGGAAAGCAGGAATGGCTTCTCTGCACCGGGTTTTCATAAGAAACAATTGTGGAGAAATATGAGAAGGTCTTGGCGGTTGAAGGTTTGATTTTGCAGCCGGAGGGAAGAAGGGAAGGCAAAGCCCTTGCTTCAACAAACTGCAGAGGACACAGAATTATGCTTATTCCATCCGTAGAGAGAGAGGGGGAGCGCGCGCGAGAGAGTCTTTAATTGAGGTTTTATCCATTTAAGCTGTCACTAAGAGGCCAACTCTGAAACCTTTTAACCACTCTCCTCAGTAATGACACAAATCAGAGAGGAAACGTGTTTGTGTCGAGGCGTCGGCGCGAACGTGTGTGTGTGTGTGTTTGTGTGCGTGCGTGCGCGCGCGTGTTCGCGTGCGTGTTCATGAAGCGGGAGGGTAATTATGCGGAAATTGGGAAATGGCTAAGTGAATTATGACCTTGTTTCAGCAGAAGGCTTTAATCAGTCCCAGCCAGGCCAGGCGGGGAGACAGAAACGCTCGCTGCACACGCACTCCATTCTTGATGGCGACAGCAGCCAGTCAGTAAAAAAGTGACAGTCGACCGGTCTGTTGTGTCAGTTAAAACCAGCCAGCCCACCAATCAGTCATCCAGTGCGAATGATTTCCATAAAACATGGGGAAAAAATGCATCTGTTGCAGCCCAGCGTGAGTCTTCCTCTGTTTGTCATGTTGCTGTTGCAGCTGTGCTGTTTTAAAGCCGCACCGTGCAGAAACGACCAGTGGTTGATTGAAGAGAGGCCTGCTTGGACTAAAATATAGAATAATTATGTCCATATGGCCTCGCTGATAAATTCCGCACTTTTTCTGTATTTTCTTCAGTCTAAACAGTCGGCGATTTTACACAGTGCACCTTTAAGTGTAAAGCTTCTCATTTTGTGTGTGTGTGTCAGACTCTGCTGCTCGGTTGTCCTCAGATTTCCTCCTCTTCATCCTATTCTTCAGGTGTGTGTGTGTGTATATATACACACATATCCATACACATCTTTTTGTAGGTGTGTTTGTTGGGTCAGCAGTGCTCAGAGTGTGTTTGTGTGTGTGTGTGTGTGTGTGTCAGAAAGCCTCTGTCGGTTCTGGTCTGGCTGTCTATTTCTGTCGGCTGTGGATCGATGCCGTCCTACAGACACTCCTCTCCTGGATTTTTCTCCTCTCTCCTCTCCGTGTCTCTGCTCTGCCCTCCCTCTGTCTCTCCTGTCGGCTTGGCTCCTCGGCATCACCACTTTCTACCATCACTTCCTCCTCCTCCTCCTCATTGTTCTCCTCTGCATCCTCATACTCAAGTCCCACTTTGAATGAGACAATGAGCACTCCTTCGCCAGTGTGCATGTGTGTGTGTGTGTGTGTGCACGCCAGTGTGTATTAATGCCTTATGTGACTACTGCTGCTTTACGAGGGATTCCTGTGCTTGGCTTCACATCTCGGCCAGTTTGTGTGTGGGTGTGCTGAATACCAATATATTCTGCAGCTTTTCACTGGTTCTAATGTGCATGTCTGCGAGTATGCCCGTGTGAGTGTGAGGTGTGTGTGTGTGTGTGTGTGGGCTCATGTCTGTGTGTATGCATAATTGCATGTATACCCGCGTGTTTTTGACCTTCGGTGTGCGTTTTTTGTGTGTGTACACATGCATTTACATGAGGCCTTTGTGTCTTTGTGTGTGTTGCTACACTGACGGGAGCGAGTGTGTGTCAGCGGAGAGGCCGAATGAGCGCAGAGCCGTCCTGTGTGGATGAGAGCCAGTGTTGCTGGCTTCGGTGCTAACACCCACGCTGTCTGTAGGCTCTGCTCTCTGCTCCTACGCTTTGAGGCAGAGGAATATGCTAGCGCTGCTGTAGTAAGAGGGAATATGAATGAGTGTTTACTATCTCTCTCACGCTGCTGTATCGCTGCCTCTCTCTCTCGCTCTCTCTCTCTCTTGCTAAACTAACACATTTCTAATGAAAGTGTGAAGTCCAGGATGTCTGGTAAAGCTGGATACACACACCGTGTTCATTTTGGTTGTATCTTCGTATGATAGGGAGAGAGAGAGAGAGAAGGAGAGAGAGGGAGGGAGGGAGGGAGGGACGGGGGTGTGTGTGTGGAGGATGTGGGGTTGCAGGGTTGTTGTAATGAATGTACTGCAGTTAAAAAGAATTCTGTGTCACTTCCCGGGAGAGAGAGAAATAAAGGTGGTGGAGGGGGAGAGGAAGATGTGGGAGGAGAGGCTGCGAAATAGGATGTGTTGTGTTGATGGAGCAGAGTTCTTCGCAGCGAGGCAAACTCTCCTCCCATCGCGGTGTGTGTGTGTGTGTGTGTGTGTGAGAGAGAGAAAGAGAGAGAGAGAGCATGTGAGTGCCCCACAGCCTACAAGCATACCACCCACACACATTACCCACATGTATTAGACCCATACATATGCATACTCTTCGCTCTCCTTCTCCTCCTCCTCCTCCTCCTCTCTCCATCTCTTTTTCCCCTCTGTCTCGTTCACACTCGCATACATGCAAGTCCACACATGCACACACACACACACACACACTCAGAAAACTCGTTTCACAGGGACAATATCTGTCATTACCTCCCACAGATTCCTCAGGGGAGTACATTGTTATTTTCCTCCATCCCTGATCAAATAAAGTGGAGCAAAGAGAGAGCACACACTCCTGCGTGCGCAAACATATAGAAAAAAAACATGTCACACACTTACATGTTCACCAGAGCATGATTAAATAAAACACAGAATGATGACATCCATCGGCTGGCTCTGCCATGTATGTTGTAAATTCACACTCACATGCGCTGTTTTTCCCCCCCGAGAGGAACGGTAAATCTGGGCGTTTGTTGCATCACGCGTCGCAACTTTCCACAGTATCAGTTTAGATAATCAAAGGCTCCGCGACAACCCTCTCCTCTCGGAGTGGATGGGGCTGCAGAGATAGGAGTGGAACTCTGCGTCGGGCATATCTGTTAGTCTCCGTTGTCAGCGGAGAGAAAAAGGACAGAGGGGAAAAAACAACAAGAAAGACCAGACAGAGAGAGAGAGAGAGAGAGAGAGAGAGAGAGAGAAAAAAAATCATTGATGGAGAGCACAGAGGAAGGAGGGAGGGGAGCGAAGAATAGAGAAAGGAGGGCCCTACAGAACAGTGCTGCCAAAACCAGGGTCAATTGTGATGAAAATGGCCGTTCACATGACTACAATGGTGGGTGAGTGACAGCACTAAAGCGGTGTGGACGGGCTTATCCTGATCACTCAGGGCCTTGACTGGGGAAATCACAATGCCCTGGAGATCTGTCCTTTCTGGGCTTGGAGGATCACAGAGCGCCCACGGTCCCAAGCTTTGGCCCTGAAATGTCCCCGCCATTACCATATCAATGCCGCCTCGGCTATTCCACCGAGGAGCAGGGCAGCTAGTGATAGCGCCTCCTGGTTAGCATCGCCCTGCGTCTTCACACTGCCATTCAGCGGGGAGTCAATGCTAACTCAATGCTAAGTGTGAATGGGAAGAAGTGTACGCTTGAACCCATGTGTGGCGGTGCATTCAGTCTGATACTGGTGTGTATGTGTGTGTGTGTGTGTGTGTATGTATTTACTTCTTCCGTTCTTCCTCTCTCTCGTCCCGTCTCCACCTGGCTGTCTCTCTCTCTTTGTTCATATTTAATTTGGCTTATGAATTCTCCTCCACAAGCCGGAGTTATTATATCAGTGGCTTTCAAAGTGGGGTCCAGGGACCCCGAGGGGTGCTTTAGGAGCTTCTGGAGGGTCCTCAGCAAAATGAGAAATAGTTTAATTTCGCTGTAATGTAATTCACCAGAAATTGTTCCGATACAAAAAAAAAAAGTGTGAGTGATTATTTTAATATTATGTTTTCATCTCGCCCACTTTGAATCTATTTGTCAGTGTTTGTGTCTGACATCGAAACGGTTTAATGCCTAACGCAAACCAAACTGTCTTTTCATATCGCGGTCCCTGATTGGGTGCTTTGTTGTTTAATGAAAGTCAACCTCGGGAGTAAGAAACGTGAAAAAGTTTGAACAAGCCCACATTATACAACCCCCTTTACATAAAAAAACACTTTTAACAGAGGAGTGAAGGTGTCTAAGTGAAGAGGCAGAGCACGGCGTGAGACAGGTCACACAATCTTCTTGTGTTTTGAAGATATTACACCGAATATCACATGGCAGATGAAGCAGATCGCCTTTGATGTCATTACAGCGCAATTACAGATATTAGTCTGCAAGAGTGCAAGCCGCAATGTAATGTTAACCTAATTATTACACAACGGGGGAGGAAATTGATGACGGGGAAGAAAGGCTGGTTTTTAAATGGTTCAGAGGGGACGCTAACAGCCAGGAAAGAGAAAATCGATGGCGGAAAGTAACGGATGGGAAACTGAAAGGGCGACAAAGAGCGGAGGACGCGGGAGACAGGTGAGATATTGGTGGAAGGCTTCTTTGCTTTGTCATTGGAAATCAGAGCCGCGGGGCGGGACACTGTTTGATTTGCTGTTCTTGTTTTAATCTGTCAGTCAGCACACACACACACACACACACACACACACACACACGCGGGCAGCCTCCAGTCTGTCATTATGTATCGGCAGACAGCTGAGAGGTTATCATGCGTCGTCAGGTGCCAGACCGACTCTTGGTAGCAGGTTTGTCGTTTGTAATTAGAGAGAAAAGGAGAGCCGGCTTGTTTTTTGCTCTCCTCCTCTATCCTCTGGCTGAAGGCTGTCTCGGGGTATCGACAGACGAGTGACGGGACGCTCACACACACACACAAACAAACGCGCATACACAGATACATGCACTGACACACAGCTGATGGGCCAAGTTTGATTCCATTAAGTGGAGTTTGTCAGTTAGTCAGTGAAGTGTGGGCCTGAATGCTGATGGCCAGACAGCGAGTCCCCGAGTGCTACAAAGTATCTGAAGCAGGCCGTTCAAGAGAAGACCTGACACTCACAACACTGAGGGCAACTGAGCAGTGGCAGGCCTAACTATGACTATTTTATGTCAGTCACACACACACACACACACACACACATACACACACATATATACACACACACAGCCTATCTGGTGTTGTATGGCTGTGTGGTCACGGTCCATTCGGCTCTGAGTTCTGGTCACGGTTAAAAAGGCTTCCTTCTGGAGAGAGGGGGAAGAGCAGAGTCTTAAGACGGAGAAGAGGGGGAAGCAGGAGGAGGGAGGAGGAGGGAGGAATAAGAGGAGCAGAAGATAATAGGACAGGGCTAACAGTGGGGGTGGAGGGCTGGGATGGACGGAAAGAGGGGAGTGAAAAGGGGAAGATAGAGGGGTGAAGGTGGGTTTTAGGCGTATGAAAGGCTGCGTGCCTCCATTCCTGTGCCATTGATGCATTCTAATGCTAAGTGTGTAATGCTGGGCCTTGACTGGTCTCTGGGAGAGACGAGCCTTTGATAGGCACAACCAAGCCCTGGGACAGATCCCTCACATGCCATTCATATGCATATCTGTGTGTGTATGTGTGTGTATGTGTGTGTGTGAGTGTGTGAGAGAGAGACAGAGTACACTCCGTTTTTAAGCCATTTAAGTAACTGTTTTTTATCCATTTGCGTCAGTAGTAGATTGGTCTGATTTCCATATCAATGTAAGCATGTTTTAGGCTGTTTTGAGCATCACACGCCCTAATCCTAAATTACTCCATTGGACCATGCTGGTGGATGTTTAAATGATGTGTGTGTGTGTGTGAGTGTGTGTGTATATGTATTTCTCATAAAGCAAGCATTCAAACTTAGCGCAGTCAGCTCTCTCTCTCTCTCTCTCTCTCTCTCTGTGTGTGTGTGTGTGTGGCCACAGAGGAATAGACCATATCTGATCATGTAATTGGCCATCTGCAGAAGAGGGCAGAGAGCACCATCTCAAAGCCTGCTAGTCTGTTCAGCATGTGTGTGTCCTGTCCTGTGTGTCGCATGTGCTGCATGTCTGTGTGTGTGTGTGTGTGTGTGTGTGTGTGTATCGATTGAGAGCCACGGCGTTGTTGTGTGGATTGCTTTGTTTGCTGTGTGTTCCGGTCCCAAACTGATTATAGCGTGAAATTCCCCACATTGTATAGCAATGGGGAATCTCACATGTGCATGTGCGTGCTCTCACACACACACACACACACACACACACACACACTCGCTCTCACACACACCAAAGCCAGAAGTCAGAGAGGCCGGCTAATGATCGTTTAGCCTCAGAGACAAAAGGCGAGGCTTTGGTCGCAGAACTGTGGCGGTGTCAAGGCTTTGTGACGGATGCCGGTTGTAAAATGCCTTGCTCACAGGTTTATTGTTACGAAGAAAAAAACGACCCGATTTGGCAAGATTGATGCCCCCTCTCTCCCTCGCTCTCTCTCCCTCTCTCACACACACACACACTCACACACATGCGCCCTGGGTTTTAATCCCTCTCTGAGCCATGGAGAGACTCTCTCAGCAGTGACCCTCCTCTCCACCAGAGCTCTTGGGCTCGCTCCGCTCCCACCTCCCCCCCCCCACTTGGATTTGTTCTTCTACTCCAACCTCTCCTCTGCTCCTCTCCTGCTCGTTCAGCTTACTTCACCTCCTCTCACCCCGTACTTCACGGACTCTTGTGTATTTATCCGAGCGCACGCGCGTGGGTACGCCTGTGCGCGTGTGTGTTTTTTTTGAGAGAGATGGGGAGGTGTGTGTCAAAGTGTGCGCCCCTTTAAACCTCCATCGCCTCTCCTCTCTGTTCAAGAATATGATGGATGTTTCAAAACAGAGCGAAGCCTGAATATCAGCGCCAGCCACTGATGTTGCTCTCACCTGTGTGTGTGTGTGTGTGTGTGTGTGTGTGTGTGTGTAAGTGTGTGTGTGTGCTTTTCTGTGCTTAGAGGCACTGGAGGTTATTTGATCTCATTGTGTTGTTGGAGAGGAGGCTGCTCTCCTGCTTTATGACCGGCGCTGTAGGGAGATATTCAGCTTCACCTGCCTCTCCTCAACAATCCATCATCCCTCTCTCGGCAGACAAATGCACTCCACTCATCTTATTACTCCCTCTCTCACTCTCAGAAACATTTAAGACTTGCTCTCACTCGCTCGCTCGCTCTTACACCCACCGTAATGTATGCACATATTCGCAGACTCTCTACACAGTTTCCCTCATAAGCCGAGAGAGAGACGAGCAAATGTCTATCTGTGGGTTGGTGTGTTTGTGTGTGTACCGATGAGCGGCGGAAGGGCTGTGTGGGTGTACGTGTATATGTGTGTATTATAATTCCAATAGTATTTCAGTAAGTGATTATAAGCCCTTGCAGTGTGAAAGCAATGCGGCTCCTTCGTTATGTGTTAAGTGTGTGGTAAACTGAACGGGGACGAGGACTCTGCTAATGACTGTTTCTGCACACTTCATCAGATTGCTCGCCCGCAATATTGCCTCATATCACTCTCTGGCACCATTGGCGCTTAATAGTGTGTGTATGTTCAGTTTTATGTGTGTGCGTGTGTGTGTTTGTGTGTGTATGTCTGATTGCGACGTATATTGCTTTGTAGGGCCATTACTGTTTAATAGGCATACTGGAATGCGCTGCACGTTAATGCTCCAGCAACACAAAGTAATGACACAATAAAACAATTAAATATGGTGGAGGAGAATTACTTTTTGTACAAGCTGCACGTAGAGGCAATTTGAACTGAGACGGAATAAACAGAAAGCGCAGTTTAAGCTTATCAAGAGAGGAGTGTGAGCCTTTTCTCTCTCTCTCAGCGTCACCCTCTCTGTCGGTGCGACTGTAAATCTGTTGATTCACAGCCCGGGAAATCAAAGAGAGGCGGTTTCTCAGTGTTTATGTGCACCTGGATGTGTTGCACATCAGTGTGAGTGTGAACGTGTACGTGCTGGTGCAGTGGAGGGTTCAGCCGCAAACGTCTTAAAGTGAGATTATGCCAATTATACCAATATCAAACATATCATCCTGCATGGGTGATGCTCTCCTCATCACAGCCGGTCTGTGACAAACATGTCAGCATGTTTGGACCTTTAATTACAGCACCTCCCATCGGACAGATTTGTGTGAATTTGCAAATGCCGCAACAGTGCAGGATGCCGCTGATGCCAGTGCCAGTGAAATTCCATGATTTTCAACACCTCATTCACAAAAAACAGAAATCTGACTGAGCACACGCGCCTTTATTCAAAAAAAATTACAAATTAAAAAGAAAGTAGTGGCGCTCAAGTAGAGAACAGACAACCAACAAAATGCTGATTTCATAATAGAGGAACTATATGAAATGTCCTGTTAAGCATAAATGTAATGGTGCGATTATGTGCTCTCATTCTGATCTACAATCCTGTGAGCATCACTCAAACTTTGTGTCGAAACGTGTACAGACAAGAAGGCCCAAATGCTAGGAGACAGCAGGTGTGATAAAAGTCTGAGCAGCGTATTCTAAAAACGGGCAGAGGTCACACACAATAATGGCAAAACACACCAGCAAAAACTTCCAATCCGTGATCCACGAGACAAAACCGGGTAACAGGAATTCAAAACAGGTAGGTCAGGCAGAAGAAACAGTGAGAGGGAGCAGGTAGCACGCGAGGTGAACAAGGCAGGGAACAAAGACGAGACTACAGGTATAAATACACGAGGAGCTGCTCAGGGAGACAAGACACAGCTGCTGAGGAGGCGGCGACAGATATTGGAGGGAAAGACACTGGAGACGCCGGATAGGACAAAGAGCAGGTAAGGCAGAGGCCAAGGGAACTAAACTAACAAGGCACAGGTGATAACAATAAGAGAGACTAAATGGCATGGCGGGGCCAGAGAAAAAACAGTAGATTCAGACAGTGAGCTTCAGATGGTGAGCTGATGCCACACTGAGCTAAGCCGCATTATTTGGTGCAGCAAAGCATGGCTAGAGTCACATCAGATGAACTTTGAAACTAGGTTTTAAGTAGAGGCAAATCCACACGTTCTTCATCTGGGGTGCTGAACCATGTGCAACCAAAAACTCTCTATTGAAGGTGAGGTAGTCCGTAAAATCACCTGGTGGAGTTTTTGGCTGAAATGAAAACCCGCAGCCTCGTGGCCCTCCACGGCACACGGTTCGACATCCTTGTTCTACATGATCAGTAGCTCTTTATTATTAAACACATTCACTCAAGAAAAAAAAATGTGATTGAGAAATAGGCAAACCTGTCCTCTAGTTAATATCTTTTGAAGAAATCAACCACAGACAAATGAACATGTAATTTAAAACACTTTGGTAGACACCTGCCCTACTTTGTCCGGCAAAGATTTAATTAACTCTTAATTATCTTTCTCATTCTAATTGAGCACCATTAGCGCAACATGAAGATATACGTGTTCATAACTGACCTGCAGTCTGTGGTAAATACCATCATCACTGCAGTACTTTAGCCTGTCGGTAACATAAAATACCATCAAGTCCAGCTGTAAAAGTGTGAAATGAGCGAGCTCCGCAGATGCACTTTGGTCGAGGGTGTGGCAGCAGCACCCGTTCTAATGTGAGAGGCGCGGCCAGGTGAACGGCATCTGAACTGAGCCAGAGAGAGAGAGAGAGAGAGAGAGAGAGAGAGAGTAAGAGAGAGAGAGAGAGAGAGAGAGTATTTAAAAAAACATGAAGCATAAAGACAAGCAGGACTGTAACACATACAGATTGGGCTGTATTAGAATAAAAACACTACATTACAGAGTGAGGTATCAAATTGCATTGATGCTAAAAACTTATATTAGTATCAAAGTTTCGGTATTGGTACATCTGTATCGATTCGTGTGACATCTGTACTATGCATTGGGTTGCATGTTTTCCCCAAGTGTCATCAGTGTCGGGCATATAGAGCCGGATGGACAAACTAACAAATGGAAGGGGACCGATCGGGGTGAGACTTCCAACAGTTTTCATCGTGGGCGACGGCCATATGTGTTATATGTTCATGTTTAAGTGTTGATTTGTTTGTGTTGGTATAAATCCACTGACTCACTGACCAGACCGAGAGACCGCAGGGAAATTCTGAGGTGATTTCTCAATGCTTGTGTGTGTTTGTGTGGACGCTCTCTCTCTCCCTCTCCCTCTCCATCTCTCTCTCTCTCTCTCTCTCTTTGGCCTCACTCACATGTGTGTAACTTTATGTAATCGTTTATAGGGATCTGTTGAGAATTAGAGATCGAAAACCCATTTACAGAGGTTACCTACGTAAAGTCAGCCTATTTGTCTGCTCTGAAATCGAAACCTTATCCTCCGCTGCTCTCCGCTCTCCCTTCTCTGTCTCTCGCCTCTCTTTCTCTCTCTATTTCTCTCTCTCAAACCGGCTCTCTCCCTCAACCTCTCCCTCAGGGGGTCACAACTCCACAATGGAGGACCGATAAGAGGAGAGATAAGATGATAGGGAAGAAATGAGGGAATTTGTTAAAGATAGAGGGGTGGACAGGGAGGTCGTCGGAGAGAAATAAAGAGGGGACTGTGTGTGTTGTGCCACAGCCACGTATGGGGAGGGAGGGTGAGCGAGAGAAGTGGAGGGGTTGGGGGGGGTGAGACAGTGTGCTATTAAATGATGCGTGGCGACCGAGGGGGGGGCGAATTTATGGTGAGAAATAGCGTGTGAGTGTGAGAAAAGAGAGGAGAGCACGGAATGATGGAAAACAGGATTAGATAGACAACGCCGCAGGGAAGTGGTTTGGGCCTGCAGCGAGGAGAACTGTGTGTGTATATATGTGTGTGTGAGTAAGTGACAGAGAGAGCAAGGGTAAGAAAGTGAGGGAGTGTGTGTGTGTGTGTGAGAGAGAGAGAGAGAGAGAGTAAGAGGGACAGGGAGACCGAGAGGGAGAGAGAAGAGGCAGAAATGAGTCAAGGTGGAGAATCAGAAAGGCTAAGCAGGAGCAGGACGAGCGAGGGAAGGGATGTCCGTCGAGAGGGGACGGCGGTGAAGGGGGGATGAGGAAGAGGAGTGAGACAGAAAGACAGCGCAACTGTAACAGACTCTGACACAAAGCTCCGACCTAAGCTAATAGCCTGTCTATTAATATCTGCCGCTAATGACTGCCACTCCCTGTCACAGAACAGCAGCGAACTTAATCCTTATTCATCAGTTTTTAACTTTCACTTCCCGCATAATGCGCCTGATAAATGCTTTCAATACGGAGGAGAACATAACGTCCTGCAGGATTTCAGAAATGACACTGGGGCCAGTTCGAATCCCCAGACAGGCCGGAGAAACACGGAAGGAGCAGTTGAGCAAGGCACTTAAAGGATCATTCCATTGTGAATAATTGCATTTTCATTACATTGTTTACACAAGTTGTGCAGAAGATGAGAAAATGATTTGCCGGAAGAGTCGACTTCATTTCTAAGTGCTGAAACGAGTTTAAATTCACATCAGTGATGGTATACATACCGATACAGGACCAAGAATGTTGCACAAACGGTTGACTGCCAGAGAGCAAATTACAGTCATTCCACAAGGGGCTAGTTGAGCAGAATCTAAAAACACCACCTAATGAGTTTTGATTAAAGATATTTTTAAATCCGTTTTGCCATACCTCTCAGGCTCATTTGCTCCCATTCAATTCCAAATGGCATAGAAAACAACTCCCCAGACGTCTAATTGGGTCGGTAAAGGTAGTCCGTCGCTGTGAAGGGGAAGCCAACAGTTGTGTCTCGCAAATTTCCTGCATAATGCCAACATCAGGCTCTAAACTGCATTTTAAAAGTTTGGTTCACTGTGTCTTAATTTTGTTGTCCTCCTGTAAACTTAAACAAGCTAAAGCTAATGGTTCACGGCGTGCCCGATTTCCACTTTTTCCCCACTAACATAAAACTTTCAGCCAATAGCAAGCATTCTCTGTGTTTATGGTAACAGACAAGCCTCTAGCTTCAGTACATAAAAGGAAACTGACATTTTACACAATTATGGCTTTTCTCTCAAATCTGAGACACCTCGACTGTGTCTTAGGACCAGTCACATTAAAATGATTAGCAATATTAACAAATATATGCCATAATACATTAAAGAGAAAACTCATCATGAATACACCACTGAATATAAAACCTGCATCTCAGAATATGTCAGTATAGTTCCTGTAAAGGTATTAAATATAAGGATGAAGTAAAAAACGAAACAGAAAAGAGATAAAAGCAGCCCTGTCACCTGCAAAAGGACAGAAAATAAATGAATTTGTTCTAAGTAAGGGTGCCACTAAGGTCCAATAAGATGATGTAGAAATAGCCACAATGACTTTGACATGTGACTGTATCCGTGTAAGGATATGTCAGTTTGCTGTTTCGACCTGAGGTCGATTGCAACGTCATCTTGTTTAATAATCTTTTAGTTTGCAGGATATTCTTAATTTTTTAAACATGACTTCTCTCCAACATGCCTGCTATACAAAGCTTCATGGGTGTGCAGAAGTATTTTCATGGATTTCACAGTTACAGTTTAAAATTGCTGTTGTTTCCTTTACTGTGAATTAACACATTGGGACATGTTTGAACATATTAACTTTGAAAAACAAGTAACAATAAAAGGATAAACAATTCACACTGAGGTTAAACAGTGAGGTTTTGCCTCAGTACACTGCGGTAATTCAAAGGAATAGACTTCCTTTCTTCTGTTAATTAATTTAAAACATCTTTAAAACAATAGCTTCTCAGTAGTATGTAGCTCATGTCAGTTCATAATATACCCATGCCAGTCTGCCATTATGCTGCCTGTCCTGTGTTAATTGTATTGTCTTGTCATGTTTGCTTTATTGTTGCTTGTTAGAGGGCCACAATGCAAATAAGCCTTCTGGCTTTCTTGCGTTTCTGCCCTCTACAGTTTTAAAATGGATTACTGTCTGCCACTAAATGCATTATTTATGCAATTTTAAAATTGTCAAATAAATTAATTCATTCAAGCATTCATTGAAGGGATGCAGAAAATTAGCAAAAACTTCAGTCACACTGGCATTATCCTTTAACCTCCAGCTGCTGTAATGGAGCTGCTGAATGGCTGAGAAGAAAGACAGTGGTTGTGTTACGCAGCGTCCATGTGGAAGTGTGTGTGTGTGTGTGTGTGTGTGTGTGTGTGTGTGTGTGTGTGTGTGTGTGTGTGTGTGTGTGTGTGTGTGAATGAACATGAAGCAAGGAGTCACTGGTAAAGAGCCAGCAGGCTGAGTTGAGTTTCCCTGGAAAGATAAAGATGAAAAACAATTTGACTTTTCATTGTTAAAATCACAATCAGTGTATTCACAAAATACATATGATGTTCTGAAATTTGTCTCAAAGACCCTCCATAGCTAATTGTGGTAAGTTGTGATCCTATGTTCAGTTAAAGGGATGGGCCAGGCATGCAGAAGTCAGCAGACATTACCAATCACTCACCACTTCCCCTGTCTGTCCTCTCTTGTTGTGTATCCTCCTTCTCCACTGCTTTATGTTTCTCATCCCCTCTGTCCTCTTTCCCCCTGCCTTCACCGACCTGCCAGCCTGTACACATTTTGCGTCACAGGAATGCATTTTGACATCAAAGTACGTTGGTATGCTTTATCTCTCAAAAGTGGTGAAGCTGGTGATGCCTTGTGGGTTTGACGAATTTTGCAGGACTCGGGTTTTACAGCAAGAGGTTAAGGCGAGCATCTATCCTGCCGAAAAGCCAAAGGAGGACCAATCATTGCCGATCATAGCACCAGATTTGTTCCTCTTGCCTTCACCCACATACATAAAAAATATTCACAAGCGGGGATGATCAACAAATGCGTCATGTCGTTTCAAGAGACAGTAGCTGGGATCTGCAAATCGATAACAACATTCTTGACCTTGACTTCATTCCTCTCGTTCCTCCTCCTCACTGCAGCTGACTGCTTCCTCAAGTGAGGACCGTTCCTTGAACTCTTTCGCAAAATGGTAAATGAACTGGGGGAAGATGTGCAAAGTTGAGATTGTGAAGTGAGTTAACGTAACCCTAACGTCACGTAGGTATTTGCAAGCCAGTTTGCTTGCTCACCATTCATTTAAGCTGGCAAAGTTAAGTTATATTGTTTGTGTGTATTTGTAATATTAATTATTGTAGCCATAGCCATAATCATAATGAGAGGAGCAGATCATGTCATCTCCAGCTGAAAGGATAAAAAAGCGAGGGCACGTGCCGCTGAAATTCCTAGAAAGTTACCAGGAGGAGTGGCCTTGCCGTCACATCTGCAAACTTCCCCACCATGCATTGTGCACAGTCTGATGTTGACATCAGTCAAGGATCAGCAGGTAATAACTGAACATTGAATGATAGGCATTTTTGTATTTATGTATTGGCAAGTGTTGTTAGTTAAGAGCGATAAAACTACAACAAAAATGGCAATACGAGCTCTATATTCAGGCATTTCCCATGAAAGATAACATGAATTGATAAAAAGAATCAATAATATGATACCACCCCTCACCCCCCACTTAGGCATATGGTACTCCAAGACTTTCTTCAAGGTTGGCAGGTCTGCCTTCATCTCTCGGTTCAGACTTCTGCCTGCCACCCTCCATTTCTTCAGCATTTCTTTCCCTGAAATATCTCCCCGTCGATCTGACCCTTGACAAACACACACACACTCACACACACACACATGCACACACACACACACGCACACACAGGGTCTGCAAAAGGCAAAGCTCCAATGCACACTAATGTTTTACTGTCTCTGTGTTTGCCCCACTTTGCTCCCTGCACAGTGGTTATGTAAAGACAGGCTTGGTGTGTTCTCTCTGCACGCGTGTGCACACACACACACACACACACACACACACACACACACACACACACACACGTATAATACCATACACACAGACTTACATTTTTACGCTGGCTCAAATAGTGAGTTTAGCTCTCTGTAACGGACGGCGGGGGAAGCACGGAGCAGCGAGACGTAGAAACGACATCACGGCATAATTGGACTGAGAAGACATGAAGACGTTACATCACTCTACCATAACGAAGATGTGTGAGACCGGAGAGAGAGGGAGGAAAAGGGGAGGAAGGAAGGAAGGAAGGAAGGAAGGGAATAAAGAAGCAGGGAAGTAAGTAAACAAGTTGAGAGAGAGAGAGAGAGAAAGAGAGAGAAGGGAGGCGAGAGACAAGGGGATAATATAGGGAAGGCAGAGGCATAAAGGCTGACAATGCGTATTCATACTCAGTGGGAGGTCTAAAGTGTTGTGTGTTCCTCACACAGTTTCTCTCTCGTTTAGCTCCACCATCTCACAGAACATATAATGTGTGTGTGTGTGTGTGTGTGTGTGTGCATGCTATACACAGATGCACACTACTGCTGTATTTCCTGGCATGGAAAAGAGATTTAAACATCACCAGGGTGGTATAACGCACACACACATGCCTGCCACATATAAATGAACAGCAATCTGTTCCTTGTTAGACCTACCATGATGACTCACTGTAACTGTGCAGTGGCTCAGACAAAGGGTCACTCACACACACACACACACACACATACACACACACTACCCCACATTAGCCAAGCTTGAAGGTTTGTGCTGCTGGAAACATCAGTGCAGTCCTCCCCCTTCCCTTCAATTTCTCGCTGCTCTTGCTGCCCTCTCTCTCTCTCTCTCTCTGTGTCTATGTCTCTCTCTCTCACTGACCACACTTCTTTCCCCCCTCCTTCCATCCCTCACTCGTTGTTGCTTCACACGTCGCTCTCCCTTTTCGCCAATTTCACCACCATCTTTTCTCCCTTCCTCCCACCGCAGTGCACTGAAAATGAGCCCCGGGTCTGCATTTGCAATTGGCACCCGGGCACAAATACAAGAATACAACAGCGCGGCCACACACACACACACACACACGTACACATAGACTCACAACATAAACAAGGATTTAATGTGTGTGTTTATGCAAAGCCAGCATTTGCTATTCAACCCAGCAGACCACAACCAATTACAACCAATCCAATTACCTTCTACATGCAACACTTGATATCAAGAAAGGTCCGCTAAGACCTTTGTGAACAATGCTGTGATTCAAACAGTCAAACAAAGACGGTTGTGTGTGTATGTGTGTATGTGTTAGTGTGTGTGTGTGTGTGTGTGTGTGTGTGTGGCTGACCTGTAGGTTATTCCCTGGTTGGCTCATCGTCATGTCTGATTGGCTGCCTGCCGGTTTCATCACATTGCACCAGAGACAGAAACAGACCTCATGGCCTCTCACCCGCAGGTCTCCCTCCTTCCTCACTCCCTTTCTCCCTCTCTTCTCTCTCTCTCCCTCTCTCTCGCTTTCCCTCGCTCTCTTTCAGTCCAAGCGAGCCGAGCCCAGTGTTGGCTGACTTTGGTATTGTCTGGCAGGCCGAGCTGTAGGGAGGCACTATGATTGAAGAGAAGAGAACAAAAGCTCACACTGCCATCTTTGAAGCAGCTGTCCTGTGCACGCACGGAGACAGTCACACACACGCGCGCGCACACACACAGACACGTTCACACTGATGCAGACACACACGCGCACGCACGCTCACACACGCACACTCATACACTCATGTGCCAGGCAGCGGTGACACCTGAAAATGTGTATGTAACCTGTCTGTTGCTTGCCCATGTTAGCAAACAAATGTCCCTTCCTTTCACCTCTCTCTCTCTCTGTCCCTCTCTGTCTCACATACACACACACACACACACATACACACACACACCATCTGCTTACCCTTTCCTGTATATCCTTTTCTAGTTAACAGCTAATGTTGTGCGTACTAAAGCTTTACCTTCATTTGCACCAGTTTTAAATGGCTTTCAGACTAACAACAGTCACTGTAATCTGTCCAGATTTTACAAACACCCTACACACACGCGCGCGCGCGCACACAGGCACGCGCATACACACATACACGTACACACATCCTTGCTAATGGCAACCATCATCATTTTCTCTTTTCTGTGTCTGCCTGTCCTCCCACTGACGCTCATCAAACCAGCTATTGTCACCAGGATTTCTGCAGCTGATATCAAAGATCAGTATCAGCGCCTGGTCGGGGCATTTTTAAGTTATCAGGAGTGACTGCAGGACACATGATCAGGGACAAATGCATCAAATATATATATGTTTTATATATAAAATACAACACAGATTCCCTGCATGCAGGTTTTCACTGGCTCTGTCCCTGACTGGGCTACAATGAGGACTGGATGGTCCAGAAACAATGGGAATAAGGTCAGGTTGATGAATCGGTTATTCTGAGCTGATATCTGCCTTTCTTTGAATAATGGATATCAACGTGTCCATGTCGTCCATCTCCGATATGAAAGGGGGTGTTCTCTGGCTCTCATTTTTTAATATCTGACATTTTTTTTAATGTTTGACAGTTCAGATAGAGAGACATTTGCTGTTCTTGTTTATCTTTTGAACATCAGCAAATACTAAAATATTGAATACTGGAAGAAAATATCAGCTATTGGCAGCTTCAGTTGAGAAAAAAAAAAAAATCAGAATCACTATCCCTCTTAAAACCCTGTATTAGTCGAACCCTAATAGGAAACAAGAGGCAGTGGCATGATGTTCCACTACCAAAGGCAGTAAAGAACATGATTCAGATGAGAGGCGTGCTGTTGAAATGTCGGTGATGTGAATTATTTCACTTTGCAAACTGAGAGCAGCCCAACGGCTAAGAGCAACGTTTGCAACTCAAGCATTCGCAGAGGACAGAATCTCATACAAGACAAAGGGGGGTCATTTTTAATATTTTTTTATGTTTATAGTGTCATGGTGGCCAATAAACATCTAGATAGATAGATAGACAAATAGATAGATACGTTGATAGACATAGTCAGACATAGTCAACATAGTCAGGTTAAAGTTATAAAGCACGACTCAGTAATGTCAGACGCTAAATACTGAATGACTCGTCGGGATTTGGGACAAAAAAAAAAAAAGCTGATCGGGAATTCCCTAATTGACCAGGAAGTACGGAGAGGAGAGGAAATAATGGGTTAACGATGCCAGCGTGAGAACAGATGTAAAGTTGACAAAAGGAAAGAGAGGAGAAATCGGAGGAGAGAGTTTCCAGTTAAATGTGTGTGTGCCTCCGAGCATTTAGAGCGAGTTTGTCCTGCCCGCAAGAGACAAAGTTAAGTGTAAGAGTTCAGAGAGAGGAGCGAGTTCTGGCCGACCGCCGGTGCTGTTAGCACAGGGGTAATGATAAACATTACAGTGAACTAATAGATGGAGCTGCTGGCCGCCGCGGCCTCTGATGTTGCTCTATCTCCTCTCTTAACACCCAACACCAGATTGCTCACAGCCCCCACGGCCCTGTACAGGAGGCTGTGTCTAGCAAATCGCCACCGCACGGACCAACAATAAAGCTTGGGTTTGAATTTCAATCAGCCCGTGACCGGGAGGAGGGATGGGACGACGGAGCCAGGCAGGCAGAAGGAGGACACTGATGAGACGAGGAGAGATAGAGGGAATAAGGGAAGGAGGGGAGAGATGAAGGGGTCAGCCCAAGGAGATAAGGGAGGGTAGGGAATGAGAAATAGTGTGAGTATGAAAGTGAAAGCAGATGGAGATATTTTACATAGAGGCAGATAGACGGATGACAGGGGGTAAGACGAGGGGACAGGGCGGAGAGATAATTACTAAGATAGAGAGGGAAGTAAACGACAGGAGAGAAAGGAAAAGGGATTACAAGTTCACACCACAGTGGATAGATTGGCAGTGCCAAACAGAGAGAGAGAGAGAGAGAGAGAGAGGGAGGGCAGAAAGGTCTGCGAGATGAGAAGAAAGGGGAACACCAAAAAGAGACTGAAAGAAGACTGAGAAGAATGTGCGTTTGAAGGGGAGTAAGGACAGTGAGTGAGGGAGAAACTCCTTGCCAGAGGGAGTGAACACGTCCAAAAGCAGCCGCTGTTGATTCATTTCTCTCTCATGTATTTTTTTGTGATGTCGGCGCTGCCTGTTTTTGCTCTCTTTACACGGACTTCTGCGCACGCATGCACAGCCGCACACACACGCACACGTACACATGCATATATTCACACATGCGGCATCAGCTCTCAGCCAGATGCGACATACACACACACACACATAGACAGACGCGCCGCCAGCATGAATGCACTGCAACAGTCTCCCAAGACATAACAGCATCTTTTCATATTCCAGAGATTGGCTGAATGAAAGTGTTATTAACAAGGCAGGGAGTCAGTCTGTCAAAAGAGCTCCAACAGCCGCCAAGGTGAGCAGGTGGCACATCTGTTTAATAAATAAGATATTTTTACCTCTCCATCCAGAATGCTGCTGCGTTACTGTCAGTGGATTTTGCCAAGTCTGTTGTTGCGTTCACTGTGTGGCAGTTTACAGTACACAGACGACTGGATGTCCATTGTTTAAGAGAACAAGTGAAGAACGGTAAGCTTTGGCTGCCTTGGCAGAGAGTGCGGCGCCTACAGATGTAGCGTGCCAGCAAGAGTTGAATTCTCCCAACTTTTGGCTTCTGCTGTACCATGACAAGACGTTGAAAAGTGAATGCATGCACATATGTTGTTCCGCCTCCTCGTCATATTTTCCTCTTGTCTCCAATTTCAAATTCAGTAATGTATATGACAGTTACTATTCCCAGTTATATCTTTGCTCTCCTTCCACTACTACTACTACTACTACTACTACTAGGATGGAAAGAATATTTTTGTCCGTCGTAAACAAAATGCTTTCCCCAACATCTCATTTGTCAGTATTTAGCACGATGGCAATGTACCAACGTGGATCTCACGGAGATGTTGACTGCAGTTTACGATGGGTGACTGCCACTAATGTTTTTTTTTTCCATGGGTGTAACATAAACTAACATAACTAGTCATGTAACTAATAGGTTTTCTATTGAGTAATTAGTAATGTAAAAAATATTTTTCAAAACGAGTATTATCTGAGTAATTCATCCAGCACCGATGACCAGCATGAGTGTGAGTGCAGCACATGAAAGCATCGCTCATTAGCCTTAGCAGACTGGCGACAGCTGCAGCTGCACCGACAATAGTTGTAGGGGAAACGGGAAGGAGGGATGGATAAAGAATGAGGTGAAGGAATAAAGAGATTAGATAAAGAAGAAGCGTGTCTTGTAGCTGTCTTGTTTGCGTGCGTTCTCATCTCTGTCTGCATGGATGATGGAATATGACGCCGACTTAGTGTCAGACTCCTTGCTGACACACAGATAGAGAGAGATAAGGGGGACATGGTGGGTGGGGTGTGGGGTGGAAAGAGAGAGAGAGAGAGAGAGCAGGGGAAGAAAGAGATGAAAGGGGACAGATAGATAGGTATAGACAGAGCGCTGCACCCTGTGGTAGTCTGAGTTCCCAAAGTGTCATTTCCCTAAAACTCCTGACACTCTGAGTTTGAATGAGAGGCCTCTCTCCTCCTCTCCCTGAGTCATCCCGTCTTTACCCGTCATTTCCTCTGTAGGCCTCGCTCGTCTCCACCCTTTCCCTCGCCATCTCTCACCTTCACTTTCGCTTGCTTTGTCCATGCCTTCATCCCTCACTCCTCTGTGCTTCTGCTCCGTAAGCAGTTTTCTCCGCTCCTCTCTTTATCTGCTCGTTTGTGGTCGCCCTCTGCAAAACAAACTGCCTATTAGTTGGGCTTTTTCTGATTCGCTATCTCTCTGTCTGTCTCCCTCTCTCTGTGTGTGTCTTATATTAAATTTTAATTTCCTGTAAGCCACAGAGACAGCCTGACAGTGACAGAACAGGACATACGGGGGTAAAGAAAATATAGACTGAGTGATAGCTCATAGGGGTGGCACATCTGTGTGAAAGCGCATGTGTGCGTGTCAGTATGTCTATAATGTTTCCCATTGTTATTATGTGACAGCGATGTGTGATGTATATAGATTAACGCTGGAAATTTGAAGTGAGCATATGTACCCAAATGTCAATCTCTTCCCCTTCACTGAATGTGTGTGTGTCAGTGTGTCTGTGCGAGTGTGCGTGTGCGCCTAAGTTTGCCTGTTACTGTGTGTGCACTGTCAGCAGAAAGTTGGCACTGAAACTGATAAACCATTACGCACAACGTGGGAGTGTGTGTTTATGTGCCATTTGGTGTGTACGAGTGTGTGCGAGTGAGCCTGTGTGTATTAGGTTTAATGATCTTTTTTGATGGCCTGGTGTAGCGGATATTGAGATGGATGGTCCATATGCTCTTTATGGTCCATGCATATTTCATATTCCAGCAGCAAGGCAGAACAGAGCAGACATTGCTTATATGACCAGGATGTTGCACTGGGACGTGGGCTGACTTTATGAGAGCTCATATACACATCCCACAGCTTTGTCCCTTTTGAATAAACTCCCAAGTATGAATAAATGCAAGACCGTAAACTACACATTTCATGAGACTTTCACAAAGATGCCTATATATTCATAAGTCATAAAGGCGCATGAACATCAAATGTCAAATGGACCCATGTGGGCACCTACCCTGTCACGGACGGCTGTTGCTGCTGGCACACGTGAACGACAAATGCTATGGCACGCGACGTCACACGCGGCGGTTGGATTAAAGTAATAATCCGTGACATTTTCATATAAATAAATGTTTGTTGTGCCACTTTCTAACACTGTTGATGTGCGGCAGCAGTAATTAAACATATACCCAGTTCATTTGTAAATCTTTCTTGGGAAAAATCCTTAGACAAACAGAAGGTGATGCATTTTAGAGCAACAGAAGTTTGTTCGGAATAATTGGATGAAGTCTTAGTAGGGTGTTGTATCAATAATGTATTGATTTTGTGATATGAAACTAGATATTATCTGCAATTTCGGAAATCTTAAAATTGTGAACTGGAGTAAGTGTTTCCCGGTATTAAAGGCTGCATTACAGTAAAGGGATGCAATTTTCTGAATTATTAAAGCACCATCCCAACAATATTCTCATTATTAATCCTGTGTTATTCAAGAAAATTGTGACGTATGATTTTATCCATATTGCCCAAGTCGACACAGTAGTGAGAATGAGATGTTATAACCACTATGGCTGAGCAGCTGAAAGAAAAGTTGTACCTACAGAAGCTCAAACGGCACCGGCCACATTGCTTGTGAAGTGATCTCTGGGAATTGCGACGTTTAGAAGCAAAAGTGTTGCCAAATTAATAAAAACGGCAAGGATTCTGAAGATGATCCTTTTGATTAAAGCAGTAAGTCAGAGTGAGACTCTGTGTGGTGAACACACACGCAGACGCATGCACGCACACACACACAGAATCGCTTTAATAGAAGTGACTTGTGACTTTCCTCTTGCTCATTTCACAGACACTTATTCACAACTTGCAGAGGATGTTGACAGCATCTTCATGAATTTGTAAGGAGCCTGTGTACATCTTCTAAATGTGAAAACAAATGAGCGATGCATCATTTCTGGCATCTGAGCGTCTTGATGGACAGCCGCGGTTCCCTTCCCCACTGAATGCTCCTGGGATGACCAAACTAGATTTCCTCTGTATTTATGATAGCTTTATTACACACACGCGCACTCAGATGCACGTACACACACCCGCACCCGCACACACACAAATACAATACACCTATACACAAGTTTCACATGAGTGCACATTTTGCTGACTGACATATGATGATTGACAGGTTG
Organism: Myripristis murdjan; assembly: GCF_902150065.1. Taxonomy (NCBI): domain Eukaryota; kingdom Metazoa; phylum Chordata; class Actinopteri; order Holocentriformes; family Holocentridae; genus Myripristis; species Myripristis murdjan. The sequence goes on from NC_043995.1 coordinate 19,477,427, forward strand.
CCACCACATGGAGAGGCATATTGACTCCACCAGAGAGCGAGAGGGGGCGGGAACGACGGATTGACAGGCCGGGAGCGGAAGAGAGGATGCCGAGGGAGGGAGAGGTGTCGTAGGAGGAGGAGTGAGAGGACGTCAAAAAGATTGAACCTGAAATGAAAAATTGAACGAGAGACGGATGGAAGGACACTGATAAGGATGGAGAGACAGAGGAGGAGAGGACAGTGGAGCGAGTGATAGTGGGAGAGAGAGAGAGAGAGAGAGAGAGAGAGGGGAGGGAAACAGGAGAGGGATGTTCCACTGATAGACTGTCGAGTCTGACAGAAACTGCTCGTGTTCGCTGGAGAGAGAGTCAGGCACACTATGAAATACCGACACCAAGCCCGAAGCACACGCGCACACACAGACGCACAAACACACGCTCGTAAAATCTGCAGGATTTAGGGCTTAACGGTATACTAAGGAGTCTTCTCAAGGTACACCTCGATTAATTTACATTTTAATTGTCACCCAAACAGAATGTGCCCTGTTGTTGCCTATAAGCTAGTACACGCCGAATACATTTCTTTGCGAGTTCCATTTTCCTGATTGTCTTATTCCATTTTCATGTTGTTGCATTGTTTACATGCACTTTCTCAGGCTCTGCCAAGTTGTAAATTTCCCACATTTGAATGGCAGGTAATTTACTTGTTAGAGTCTGAGGGAGATACTGTGCAGCGAGCCAAATTTGGAGCCCACTGTTGGCTGACTCTGGTATCATTTGCCAGGCCTAGTTAGGAGGACAGACTCTGATTAAAGACAGCAGAGCAAAGGCTTACACTTGCATCTCTGAAACAGCTGTTAAACGTGCACACACTCCCACACACACACACACACACAAAGCCGCTGACGTGGTGTGCAAATCTAAAGTTTATCTTTCAGCTTTGAGTATATCGTCGCTAGTCACTTTGTAAGCCTTATTTGTACAGAATTACAATGTGGCACTGATAAGATTTTTGTCTCATTCATCATCCACCACGCTCGCTTTGTTTCCTCTATCACTTTGGCCCGCACACGGAGGAAGGCCTTGCTGCGGGAACATCTGTTCTGCTTATGTCTTTTATTCTCTGCTTTGATAAAAGAATTAAAAATAGAAAAAAACACAGAAGTAAGCTCAGAAGAAAATAGAAGTGAGCTTCAAAATTGCTATTTGGACCGTTTCTTTTTCATCTTTATACTCCATCGGTTTCATGCCTAAAATAGTTTTTCTAAATGGGCAAGCAAGGAGTTGTTTTCACTCAGGCCTTCACGTGGTTTATCAGTGTTTAAAATCTCCATGCCTCAATTTCAGCCTCCGTGACTGAATGATATGAAAACCTTTAATTAATTCGCCGAGTCAGAGTGTGTTAATGGAACATCCATAGTTCTTTTTCAGACCTTTGGGTTCAACATGAGCGTCTGGTCTGACATGGCAGAATGCCTAAATGCACTTTAAAAGAGACTGTATGCCTGTGTCTATTAGTCCTACTACGTCTGCCATCGCATTATCTCACTGCTTTGGTATGTGTGTGTGCATGTGTGTGTGTGTGTGTGTGTGTGTGTCTGTCCATCTGTCTGGGAGAGACGGAGCTCCTCCAAAACCCATGTGCTGGTTGACCTCCTGGCCTTTTTGGCAGGGTGTTTGTCTCTTACTGTGTACATGAAAAGGATCTGAAGGACATAGAGAACATGACTAAAATTCATGTAACTAGTTTCAACTCTACTAGTGATTTGGTTTGTAGATAGTATTCCTACATTTTGAGCGGCACTACTTTTCTGAGTAGAAGCTCTAACAGTAAGTTAGCTTATATCAAATTTTTCAGCCCTGGTTGTGTCTGTGGCTCACACATGGAGGTGCACGTATACATACATGACGAATCTCAATTTTCACTGTAGCCCCTGGTAACAGCCCCCGCTCTCCCCAGACTGCTCTTACCCCTAATTCTTTGTTCATTCCCTCATTTTGCAGCCAAACTGAGATGCACAAAAAAAAAAAATCCCCTGTGAAAAAAAAACTCTGAGACAGAATTTGCCACAGTGCGCCTAATAGCTGATGATTTGTGATAATGTGGAATGGTAATAAGTGGTACTCAATTAGCCATTACAGAGACAAAGGGGAAATGGTGGACTGGGGGGGGGGGGGATAGATGGGTTTTTGCACAAAGCACTGAACCCCTTTAGCCCCCTTTTTTGCTACAATAGCTCCATAGCTGGGGCTTCTTGTGTTGTCATGGAGACTAATGTCGAAAGCCAGCTGTGGTTTTGTCTAGGAAACCCATTAGGCTGGAGCTCAGTTGGCTCTCCTTTCTGTGTCTCTTTCTCTTTGGCTTCGCCTCCTTTGGACTTACAATGGTGGAAATATCCCATCCTATGTATCACTTGTCTTTGATATCGGCGTGAGTCAAGTAACTGTTACAAATACTTCTTAAAGCTTTTTCTTCCCATGTTTGAAGTGCCAGATGGGAGGTTTACTGTATCAGCTAAGTTGGAAATAACAGAAAAGAATAGAAACTTGCTTTTCAAATACTTTACTTTAGTTGCCGGGCTTTCCTAGCGATCATTGTTCTGCGTGGCAGAGCCCACCCATCTTGCGTTTCATGCAGGTTAAAGCATATTCAATCAGAATTATTTGCAGATATTATTTGACCTAGGTTTGTTTATCAGGTAGCACTTCTTATATTCCACCTTGTCTGGCAAGCGCTGCTTCTTGCACTGGCTCTCTTATTAAATGTGGCTCAAGAGAGGGGTCTGAGTAATGTTGTTGTTGTTGTTGAGAATGGTTTATCCCAGAGCTGGAGCTCTTTCCCCGCAGCACTGATATTCAAGCCTCCAGACCCTGACCCAAACACATCAGTCAGCGGGGCACGGTGCCATGTGACTGGGCCAGGAAGTGGGCTGAAGCAGAGAGAATGATTATTATGCAGCAGATTGATCAGGTTTCACAGGACACCGCCAAACCATCAATCCATAGGGCTGTGTACACAGGCAAGTGTGTGTGTGCGTGTGGGCAGGGTCAAGGCCGACGGTGTGTGTTTGGGGCAGTGAGTGCAAGAATCAATAGCTGGGTCAGAGGGTAATGTCTCACTGAGTGCTGAGTCTATACACAGCCATCAGACAGGATCACTATCAATCATGGAAGAGCTTAGGGAACATACACTATCTCTTTCTCTCTCTTGGTATCTGTGCCTCAGCCTGCCCAGTGTCTAATGGGATCACTATTGCTCATGTAAGAGCTTTGGGAACAGAGGGAGAGGGAGGTGTAGGGAAACAGAGGGATCGAGAAGCCCAGGAAGGATTGATGGGAGTGAAGTGATAGAATAAGAGGGAGAGATTGGTAGGTATTGGCAGGTACTTTGGGAAAGGCAGAAAGGGGGGCGTAGGGAGCTGATGCTGAGAGATAGAGGAGGCCTTACAGTGAGAAACCCCTTGGAGTGTAAAATAGGCTGATATGCAGAGGGAAGGGTGGTGGATGGGGTGCAATGAATCTAAAAAATGAACGATAAAGTGAAAGCGACGCCAATAAACGTGCAAATCAGGGTTCAAATCCCCTCCTTATTCAGAGGTGAAACATTTTTTCTCGATCGAAATGTTTTTTTGTTTTTTTTTCCCTTTTTTCCAGCATCGCCATTCACCCCTTCATCCGCCCGCATCTCTGATCTCCGCTCGCTTTTCTTTGTCCTCTTATTCTGCATGTGTTTTTCGGCCTCCATGCCATCTGTTGTTTCGTGCAGTCGGTCATTTTAATTTCCTCTCTCTCTCTCTCTCTGCATCTCTCCATGGCTCCGCTCGGCGTCCCCTCACCACATCCATCCATCTCTGTCCCCCTGTCATGTGTGTTTGGACGGGGCCATTTAAACACACACACACACAAAAAAAAGCATGTATGATTGATCGTGAAAACATGCCATGTGCACGAGAACAAGCTCTTACGCATAATGCTTGGGCGTGGATGTGAGTGTCGGTGGATGTGCCTCTGTGTGAAAGCGAGATAGCTCAGTTCAAAGGGCTAATAATGCCTGCCATTAGGGCCGTGCTGCTGAAACACTCTCTCTCACACCACCTAGTCAATATCCCCATGCAGAGAGAGAGAGAGGAGGATAGATGGAGGGAGCTGAAGAGGAAGGAAGGATGAAGAGAAGGAGAGGGGGGGTGAAACCGGGTTTGAAAAACGTGGGTAAAAGAGGGAGAAGATTTAAGAAGATGGGGGGGAAAAAGAGAGAGAAGAGAATGATGCTCGCGTTAGAGGATCATGTCAGTGCTTGGTGGTGTGTGAGGCCGCTCGGAAAGGAATCCTGTTAGCTGTAATACTTTGATCAATTACCAATGATGAGCCATCGCTCTGCAGGGCAGGACTGAGTCTGTGTGTATGGGTTTGTATGCTTGTGTGTGTGTGTGTGTGTGTGTGTGTGTGTGTGTGTGTGGTGGCCTTGAGAAAAGGCAGCATATTCCAGTCTGTTGGACACACTCTAGACAGGTATTGATTTCAATGGAGAGAATTTAGAGCCTACTCAACCACTACACCCTATCAGACATACACCCACAGACACGTGCGCATACACACACGCACACACACACACACACAAAGACGAATACACTCTTCCAACAGTCCTGGGAGATATTGTGTATGGGGTGGCGAGAAGAAATAAAGTGCAGAAGAGCAGAGACAGAGGATGAGAACAGAGACGGATGGAATTCTTATTCACCAGGAGTCACCTATCAATATCCTGACTGTCAGCCAGTATTGAATTAGGTAACATGGACACGCACACACACACCGTTCTTTTTTTAACACTTTCCCCCTGCTCGCTTACTCTCAGGTGATGGCCAAGCCCAGACAGAAAGGGAGGAAAAAAGGGAACAAACAGACGGAAGAGAGACAAAACAGAGGGAGAATGAGAAATCGTGCAAAGGGAATAGGAACTGGGGGTATACAGTAGGGAGGCCTTCTCTTCTCTGTGTTTGATGAGGCCCTCATTGATGCTACAGATCTCTGGGAGTCTCCATTCAGCGGGGAAGCCATTCAATTATACCTACCGCTCTGCTGGCTGATTGGAGTCCTCCTGCAACAATGTTAGCATCTCTGTACCAAACTGAGATAGGATTAAGAATTCTGGCCTCAGGAGGCGGAGTGGCTTATAACTCCTGATTGGCAATTATTTGTAACACTGCTGGACAAGGTTGGATCCATCCCAACCCTCTGCCTGTCAGTAGCGTCTCCTTTGTAATTTCTTAACCTTTAATTATCACGTATACGTGCTTTTTTTTTTTTCAGCAGTGCCTCGCTTTGCACTCGCACTGCTCCATATACTCAGAGCTCTATCATTGAGCACTAAGTTGCTGGTTGAAGGAATACACCGGGTTTGGGGGTGCGGGGATGGGGGGAAATTTATGTTCATAGTCCCTTGTATTCTCTCTCCCTTGTATTTTTTCATGCATCATTTTCAAACACCATTTCAGATATTATTTGCTCAAAATATACCATAAGATTACGCATTTTTTCTAATACACCACAGAACATGGAAATTAAGAAGGTTATTATTAAGATATGAACTGAACATGTGCCATCTGATTAGGCAGTTTTGTTAATATAAGAGTTGTATGGAGATTCTAATTTTTCCATGGCACTGGTACTGAGAAACATGGGCCTGTTAATCAGTTTGAAAAAATGAAGGTCGCACAGGACCATGAGAACATAGGGTGGACTGTTTTTTGGAACTAAGTTGCAGCTAAATCTGGAAGTCATCAGAGTCTGGAAGTTGCCTCAGAGACTGGCAAAGCTACAAAAAAATATTGTGCAAAAATCACTGTACTGTATGAACTACCAGGAATTACATTCCCTGTTGTGTGCAAAGCCAGTGGATGTTTTTGGGAGAGTGTGTTCAGCTAAAAGTCAATGCACAGTGGATGAATGTGTATGTGCTCTTAAGTATTTCCAAAAATAAACCTGGCTACATCAGCTATATTAAGTTGCTGAAGGTGTATGAATCTAATGTCATAAAACCCAACAACTATTTATTACCGAAAGGGCAGTATCCTTACTTTTGCAGCTAATGGTAAGTTAACATAGTACATGAAAAGTTTTAGCATTGAGCAGCAGAGTGCATGATCCATGGGGAGCTCATGGATGACTTTGGTGACTGTATTATCTTGTACATACCTGCTTTTGTATTTTACCAACACCTTAAAATTTGTTTTTGTAGGCAACTTTTATTCTGTAGTCTATCTCAGATCTGCACTTGTTTTATACTGTTTCATATCACAGCACCTTGTACTTGGTTTTGCTTTTTTGGACCGGTGGAATGTCTCAGTTTGCTTTTGGTTGTACGTGTCTGCCTGCACAGCATGACAATAAAGTTCAATTGAATTGAACTGAATTGAACTGATTGGGTAGCTAAGTTGCACAAGGGGCCGGTCTCTTGAAAAACCTGGTGAAGTCGACATATTCCTGTGCCATGCCAGGACACCACAGTGGCTGCTGGAGGAGAACAGAGCTACACTCACTGACTTAAATCCTCCGGCCTCCACCAGCACCACCCCCTCCTTCACTCTTACCCCTTCTTTCCAAATTCTACCAGCTTGCAAACACAGAGAGCCCGAGCAAGCCGGTCTGCCTAGCTCTTGTTACAAAAAGGAATGATTACACTTACTGTCAAAGTGTTTTATCGATGTATGGTGCTTTAACAGGCCAGGCAGATAATATGCAGGCAGGGGGTACCTCTATGGCATTATGTTGCCTGCGACTGCTTTGTGGGGAACATACTCTCCCTCCCTCTCCCTCTCTCCCTCTCTCTCTCTCTCTCTCTCTCTCTCTCTGATGTGATTTTACAGTAGTGACATTGATCCAGGCCTACTTTGATCTTGCTCTTAGCTGTTGCTCCTTCTCGCTCCCTCCCGCTATCACCCTCCACTCCCTGGTGGCCAGACTCTGCAGCTTTTAACCCTGACTACCCCTCGTCTCATCCTATAAATCCCTCCATCTTCCCCAGCACCCTTCCATCTATCCACCCATTCCTCTGGCATATATATACATACATACATACATACATACATACATATATATATATATATATATATATATATATATATGTGTGTGTGTGTGTGTGTGTGTGTGTGTGTAAAGAGACAGAGAAGACAGAATACGATTGTATGTGTGTTTTTGTGGATATGTGCACAATTGCCTCATGTCATATGTCCCCCTCTCTCTCTCTGTGCTGTTTCTGCTGTCTCTCTGCTATCAGCCTTAACTAGCTGAGCATCACTTGTGAAAAAGAAAATTAGTGGAGATCCAGCAAAAGAGGAAAGGAAGGCATCTGGAGAGAGCAGCTTATCAAGTCATATCAGAAGTGACTCCACCCTTTAGTGACTGCCTTTCTCTGTTCTCTGTCTCTCTTTTCCTGTCTTATCAAAATTAATCAATTTACTGTACCAGAGCACATGCACAACAAAATCTGGCCATCTAAGAAAATAGTACAGGGTAACACAGAGTTTATATATATATATATATATATGTATATGGGCAGAGCAAATGGTGAGAGGAGGCAGAAAAAAAACAGTAGCACAAAAATCCACAACATTCCATTTTCTTTAGAGAATAATTACAGTTATTTTCACCCAGGTACTTATTTTCCTTGTTTTTGCCATTGTTTTGATCGATTTTAAACAAAATTTTGTCAATTACTGCACTGTGGAGTGTGCAGTTTTCAGGGAGTGCTTCAATACATGCCCACTGGAAAAAAATGGAAATTTCAAGTTGTCAAACCCACCACCCAAAACGTGTCCTGTCCACATAAAATACAAAACAACGCTCACACTGCGTTAAACCTGCCTGCGTCTGATTTATCCATGGCCTTGACACTTGACTGTATTGTGGTGGTAAAAATGTGATGTTAACTTGTTAACTAGTTGCCAAGGAGAAAGACTGTATTAATGTCATATTGGATTTGCCATAAATACAAAAACCTCATCACTATGGCCTTTTTTTGTAATTGACAAAATTTTGATCATAATCACTTGATGTGATGCCAGAAATCAGGAGAGGAAGGCCCCAATTGAAATTAACTGTAATTATCATTTAAAGACATCGTTGAATTTAAAATTTTGTGTGTGTGTGTGTGTGTGTGTGTGTGTGTGTGTGTGTGTGTGTGTGTGTGTGTGTGCGTGCATGTGCGTGTGTGTGTGAGGAGCACGCATGTTTGTGTGTCAAAGACACACCCATTAAGGATGTCAGACTATCAGACAAACAGTTGGTTGATTAAGGTGACATGCTTTGATTTCACACACAAACACACATTCACACATGCATGCATGTACACACACACACACACACACACACACACACAGTGGGAATCCTAGAGCCAGCTTTTATCTAAGAGAAGTGAAGTGATTTGCTTTCAGATTATTCAGATACTACAAGCTACACTCCCCCTCATTTTTCACTCTTTCTTTTCTCCCATTATCCCTTCATCTCTGAGAACTTGCTTCTTTTCTTTGGTAGCGTGAAACTCTCCAACTGCCTCTCTTTTTTTTTGCCTGCTTGCTCTGTCTCTTATTCTCACTCTCACTGCTCTTTTACTCAATTTGCATTCACACCTCCCTGGTGGAACCAACCTCATCCCTCACTCATGTTCTTCCTCTCTCACTCTCCGTCTTTCTCTCTCTCTCTCTCTCTTTTGCATTCACTATAAATATAGTCCCCTTGAAGCATTTTATGTTTTTTTCTGCAACTAATACTACAAGAAAAACTGTCTTTTGTAGGGTAGCAAATGATGTAATGAGAGAGAGGGAGAGGGAGAGAGAGGGAGAGAAGGGGAGCAGAGGATGAATGTTGAACAATGAATCTTCCTTCCTTGTTAGCCTGAAAGAGAAGGAGAAGAGAGAGAGAGGGAAAGAGGAATGGAAAGGAGAGGGAGACAAATTCAGGAAGGATATGGAGAGAGCAGGAAGAAGTGATGGAGAGAGAGAGACATTGGGAACAGCGTTTCGATCTTCATTTAATAATTGAATAATAATCTCCCTGGAGACGTGACCTAGAACTGGGAGAGAGAGAGAGAGGGAGAGAGAGAGAGAGAGAGAGAGTGAGAAGCAGGTTAGGGATGACACTCTGCTGCCCCCTTGTGGTTGTAAAGTAGCACCACCATACTCTTTGAGTGTGTGTGTGTGTGTGTGTGTGTGTGTGTGTGTGTGTGTATGTTCATCGGTGTGTGTATGATTTACAACTGCAACCTGTCTCTGTCGCACAGATATGGGCCTGTGTCTGTGATGGGGAGAAAAAGAGGGCTTTTGGATGTCAGGAAAGAATCTATTTCACTTTGTCACACACACACACACACACGCGTGCGCGCGCACACACACACACACATCCCCTCTCTCACACACACACGCGCCGGCCCAAACCTTATCTTCCTGTCAAGCTGAGTCTTTTTTAGGGCTGACGCTGATATATGAGCTTGGGGGGGAGAACGTGGCCAGGACGTTGACGGCTGACGTGAACGCGACGTTGCGCTCAGGTTGATGTACGAGCGCTGGGGTTAGGGGACAGTGCTGCGCTGACACCAGGAGAAGGAGCTGTGGCCCTGGGGCCTTGAGTCCATACTGAAGCGCCAGCTCCGCATTCTCTGCATACAGCCAGCCCTGGAGCCACAAATATACCTAGGACACACCCTCACACACCCACGCATACACACACATGCACACCTGCTCCCTGGTATAAATAATTCAATAACTCTCCCCCACAGATCTGTATGACCTCAGATGAACATTTGAGCGCAATGCATGTTTCCATCTGAATGTGACGTGCCTGCCAATGCTTTGAGACGTTATGTTGTGTTTGTAGTGAAGCATGTGCCCTTCAGTGTTGTGCGTATGGATTTGGGCCATGGGGTGCGCGTCTAAAAATGCTACAAGCAGCATGATGGAATCAGTCTGCAGCAAATGTGGAACCCCATGTATATTTTGCTTTAAGCGTGTGTGTGTGCTTGTGTGTGCTGTCTGGGCCGCTGACAGAGGGGAACACCAGGTCAGTTGTCCCCTGGTCAAAGGGCCCCGAGGGCCCCGAGGGCCCCGAGGGCCCAGGGCCTGAGCAAGACGTACGGCGGCTGCATGAGCATGAGTAAATATTATCACTGTGATATTTGTGTAAATGTGGAAATATCATTAGTGTATATAAGCGTATGCTGCTAATCATGTCATAAAAGACAGTTCTCATAATTTTGATTTTGTACACCACGGTTCATGATAAGAATAATCCTCGTAATGAAGTTTTGTAAATAAAAGAAAGAAAAGAAATGAGTAGCTCTGACTTTGACGCTGTCTTAATTAATATGAAATGCTTTCAACTGATTCACAATTCTCAAAAAATATTCTCATGTTGCTGATCCTACAGACTATGAATTGCAGTGTCTTTTTTTTTTGTAGTTTTAGTATAAATAATGTTGATGTATAAAACAATATCACTGCAACATCGCTGCACTTGAAAAGTTGTTTAATTGACTTTTCGGTCCACTGATCTTCTTCAGAAGTGCAGCAGTGTTGCAGTGATACTGTATCGTACTTCAGTTACTGCAAACTTTGTCTCAACTGCACCTGCATAAAAATGTGCACCGCCCTGTATGGTTTGTTTTAGAATAAATGATGGATTAATAATTATTTTTGTCTGATTTGTTTATGTTTCATATGTTTCATAAGAAAAAATCAGTCTGACATTGCATGCATGCATTTGTTAACTGGATATAAAAATTTTTTCTAAAAGTACAGAATTGAACCGTGTAGTTTGAAACGGCTTATAAGACAGGACTGATTTATATTATGATTTATTTATCAGTCTATCAAAATACGTTTTAGCAATGCTGACATTAAAATATCAGGTTATATATGTAAATGACTTCAGAAAAAATCAGAAAGGTAATTTAGATTTTTTTTTTGTGCAACCACTTTAAAAACAAGTTCAGTAAAAAAAAATATGTATTTGCATATGTCTGTTTTAACCATGCAGTTTTTCCATCTAACAGTTTCTTGTGCGTTTGTGTTTGTGTGTGTGTGTGTATGTGCAGTCTGCGCAGGGAGGGCTACACAGTGCAGGTGAACGTCAACGACTACCTGGACATCTACTGCCCCCATTACAACGACAGCCAGCGCATGGTGGGCACCGGCGAGCAGTACGTCCTCTACATGGTCAGTTACCGTGGTTACAGGACCTGCGACCCCCAGCTGGGTTTCAAGAGGTGGGAGTGTAACCGCCCTCACGCCCCGCACGCACCCATCAAGTTCTCCGAGAAGTTCCAGCGCTACAGCGCCTTCTCGCTGGGCTACGAGTTCCACGTTGGACACGAGTACTACTACATCTGTGAGTGAGACCAGACCACTGTCACAGCTGCTGCTGTGTGTGAACATGAGGAAACAAAAGTTTACGGTAAAACCTCTATGAGGAATGGAGGTCAGTCAGAACACAGTACGACGGCGGTGAAGTCTCCCTGTGAGCTGAGCGCCTTCGCTGTTTTCTGTTATTGCAGGGTTGTGTTGTGTTTCTGACTGACCAATGAATCCATCCTGACGTCTGTGCTCTAAGAGCAACAGGCAGCTGCTTCACATCTAATCATCTCTCTCCAAGAGGTCCAGTCCACTCCGCTGGTTTCTAATCAAATCAACTCACAGCTCCTTGTGCCAAAAAGACCGCTGGCCTGTTTTGTTTTTGGCACGGGCTTGCAAATTGCTCGTAATAAAATGATTTTAAACACATATTTCATATCAAACAATACTCGTTGCCTACTCATGCCATAAAAATGACTCGTTGTACTCACATTATTTAATACCTTCGACATAGAATGCTGTCATCTCTGCAGCTCCAACATCAGAAAGCTGCTCACTACAAAGACGAGCTCGCCTGTTTGTTTGGTTCTCTGCAGACTGGAGGAGCGCTGCGCAACCTGAAATTGCTCCCAGATATTAATATGAAACATGCATGCGTTTGATGTCAGTTATGCCATTACAGTGATGAAAAATATGAACTATTTGGACACAGTGTGACAAGTGAATGCTTTTTTTTTTTTTTTTTTTTTTTGCCTTCAGCAGCTTCAAATTATAATTCCATAATTAAATCAATGTTTTGAAATGTTCTCATTATATTCTGTCATATTTTGATATAAAGTAATTTAAATTAAGAAATTAAGTGAATGAGAAATGTGTACTTCTGACACTAGTTAAATGACATAGTGGAAAAGTATTTCAGATAAATCTTATTAATCTAATTTAAATTAAAATCAACAAGATTGGAAGCATGCAATGTTAAAGTAGCTTTTTTGATGAGGTTTTGTAGAATGCATGTGTCTGCTAAGTTATGCTTGGCAGGTGTTTGTTTTTTAGCTGTTTATTTATGTGTTATGAATGTTATTTTTTAATTACTCAATCTTGCATTATTTTTGTTGCCTACAACTGAATATTGATCATTATAATTTTGTTTTTGTTGACTGGGAAAGAGAGGGATGAGTGGGTTAGGTAAGGGTTGGAGGATCAGTCATAGCCATGGGTGCTTAATGAATGGAGCCTCATACAGAAAGACTTCAAATGAGAACCAAAATCAATAAAAAAAAAAAATAATAATAAAAAAAAATTGGTCAAATTTGATCAAAAGGTTTCAAAAGTGCAAAAACAAACAGCCATGCATAATGAGAGCAGCTGAACACAGATTGGCGACATGTCTATGTAAAAAAGAGACTCTGACAGCACTCCAATTATTTTATTTTATTTATTTATTTATTTATTTATTTATTTTTTAATATTGGCACAAGGCAGATTTATTTTCATATTTTCTATATATCTGTGTACAAGCAGAACAAATCATGCATGAATCAAATGATGAAATGAAAATGTATTATTTGCTCCATAACAGCTGGTGTGTTGTCATGGAAGCAGTCAGTCCTGCATGGGCAGATCGAGCTTTAATCATGCTTGAAGCAGTGGAAGCACACGCTAGTCAGTGTGTGTTCCTGTTGAAGAAGGGCACAGTGTGTGTGTGTGTGTGTGTGTGTGTGTGTCCAACTCTGTTATCACTAAACTGATACAGTATGTGCTTATCGAGTGTGTTTTATGTCTTCACAGCCACGCCCACACATCACCATGGTCGCAGCTGTCTGAGACTACGAGTGTATGTCTGCTGTTCCACAGGTAAGTCTTACACACTGTGTGTGTGTGTGTGTGTGTGTGTATGTGTGTGTGCATGTGTGCGGTGTGTGACCTGTAATGCAGTGCTTGGACCTGTTAGCAGAGTGTACCTGGACCCATCTGGACACCACGCTACCCATCTGGCAGTAACCTGGGTCCCTGCGAACACACACACACACACACACACACACACACACACACACACACACACACACACATATATAGACACAATGCACACACAATCTAAATACAGTCTAAAACAGGCAGAGCTATTAATACTCCTGCTGAGTTTCCCCTGCAGCATTTTCACTCACAGAGCAAATCCCCCCCTCACTCCTCTTTTTCTCTTTCTCTATAGTTCTACCTCTCTGTCTGTTACTCTTTTCCTTCCCTCTCTCTCTCTCTCTCTCTCTCTCTCTCTCTCTCTCTCTCTCTCTCTTCTAGCTTCTTCTCTCTCTCCGTTCTAGCACTCTCTCCCTCTCTCTCTCTCCCTCTCTCTCTCCTACAGCAGCAGGAAGGAGCAGTGCCAGCTTTGAGAGTCCCTCACCCACGCCTCCTCCTCTTTCCTTCCCTCTCCTCCTCCTCCTCCTCCTTCCTCACTCCCTGTCAGAATTCATTTGTTGCTGTGTGCGGTCAGTGGGTGGCTATGTATATGTAGTGTTAACCTCTCTCACTCGCTCTACTGCCACCCTTCAATCTCTCTGTCCTCTCTCTCTCTCTGTCTATCACACACACACACACACACACACACACCACACCACACATACTTTGATCCCTGGCCTGTCCGGTCCTTTTAACTTCCACAGCCCTGTAGTATTAACCTCTCCTCCCTCATTCACTCTCTCACTCCCCACCTCCCCTCCTCCAGCTCTCTCCATCCCTTGTCACACACTGCCTCTTTTCAGTTTGATCTGCCCTCTCTCTCTCTCTCTCTCTCTCTCTCTCCCTCTCTCTCCCACTGCTGGTGATGTTATGGCTTGTCAGTCTGTTGGCTGCAGGGGATTTTTTTTAACCCTTGCACCCTCGCCTCCTCTCTTTCTCTTTGCTCTGTGGTTGTCTCTCACTCGCTTGCTCACTCTCTCTCTCTCATTTCTCTTTCCATGTCAGGTTGGATGTAATTAAATTCTTTTGGCTCGGAGCGATGGTTTAACCCCTGCCCACTTGCTCTCTCCATCTTTCTCTCTCTCTCTCTCTCTCTCTCTCTCTCTCTCTCTCTCTCTCTCTCTCTCTCTCTGTCTCTTCTTCTCTGTCCCAGCCTCTGACGTAGATGATGAGCCAGAGCCTACAGAACCAGACTACACTCTTAGACCAGGCCTCAAAATTGATGATATTGGTGAGTCACACACACACACACACACACATAAAGATGAGTAAGTGCCCAGCACATCTTAGCTGAGCCATCTGGATTCTAGCGACCCAACATAAAATACACACAGACTATCACTCATATTTGTGATTCAGAAAGATGTCAACTGATGGAAATGATGTGATTCACATCACTGGAGCTGGCACAGACCGAGTTAAATGTAGACAGTGGATCGATCATTAATCTCTGTTAGGAAACCAACCGGTTTATCGGCCATGCAAATGTGTCAGAAGTGTCCGGACAAAGTCGTAGCCTGTGTGCAGTTTTCCAAAAAGGCCTCCAGAAATCTCCAGCACATCCAACTTCACAACACCAGCTGGCTTGGCAAGCTGCTGATCCCGCTAAACAACAACATGCATATTCATTTCACACTAGCTCTTTTCTCCATGACAAGCAAAGAGCATAAACACATGGAGTTTTCATGCTTATTTAGGAACTCATGTCAGACATCGAGGCAGGCCATGTCTGCCATTCAGAGAGGCCTTATACAGATTTCCTATACTTAGCTGCTGCGCCTTGGCAAGCGCTCCCTGTTTGCCCTTTTAGCCATATGTCGTTAACGTCATGATAACTTGTCCGGCCAAATAACGTGAATCATGCTAAAGCAGCTGAAACTGAGCCTATATGGAAATTAGCTGTGATTTTAACCCCTTGGTCTCTGATTTTCTTAAAATCTCCCTTTAAGTAGCTTCAAAGTTAGAATAAAACATGTTTTTTTCCACATTCTACAATAATGAATAAAGTGAAGTAATGAATAATCACATCCATATTCTCACATTCATGTTTTCTATTGGCGGCATCACTTCACTGAAGCGACATCACACTTCTATTGAGTGATATATTCAAACCCAACCTGCTGTTGGTTTATGGCTGTACCATTACATCACATTGAAAATATCTATGTGTTATGCATCATTTTATACACATTTGCCTTTTAATCAGCAGGAAAACTTGTGATCTCCACTCGAATTTAAAATAAAGTTCTGTGGCTTTGTACAAAGCTTGTGGGCGCAGCATGCATCTGTAATGACGAACACACCCATGGGATTGGCAGATGAAGCGGTTTAATATTAGATCAATAACCGACGATGTTAGGATCGTCTCTCAGGTGGGGCGTGAGCTTCTCAGTGTTATGGCAACAACAACACAGAATTAAAATAACAGCAAGTACACCTGCCTGACCCAAGTGCCACCTATTACGTAACTCGGCGTGCGGTTTCAATCATGATCCTGTCTCGCTTTCGCACTGTTCTCCAAGGTAGCCTGTAAAATATGGTGCTGTGTTGTTAATCTGTGTGTGAATGTGTGTGCGCACGCGTGCATGTGCATAATAAATCAGCGTGTTCTCATAACTGTCATGGAGGACTCATCGCTGGCTGTGGCGAATGGCTGCAGGTCAAATGAGTTTGTTGTGATACCTCTCCCCTACTTCATCTCCTCTCTGCATCAGTCTTTCATTTGGCTCCCTCACTCTTTCTCCATGCCTTTCTCATCCCTCCCTTCAGTTCCCATCCTCCATTTGTCCTCCCAGAGCGCAAGCAAGAAGGCAGCGGAGGGTAAAACTACCAAAACTCTGTTTATTCACCTTTTGATGTGTGAAATTGAGTTTTTCCATCTTTTCATCTTTTAAAGATGATATAAATCTCCATGATAAAAATTCATGGTATGTATTAGTAGTATCAAGCTGATGAAAGTTACATGGAAAATAGGCAAATAAAAATTGGAAATTAATGTTAAAGTCAGCTTGTTTTTTTATTCGTTACTTTATCATTTGTCAGCATGTGGTTGTCCACCTTATGGTACTTTACTCATAGTTTTTTTTTTGTTTTGTTTTTTTTTTACCAATACATCGTCAAATACTTTATATGCATAAAGTCTCATCACAAATGTATCATCATTACCTAAGCTCAGAATTTTAAACACATATTATCATCCATAATTGTCAAAGAGGCTAATCCAAGAGTCATCTAGTCATCAGACGACATATACACAGATACAGATACGCACTTAATTATGCAGACAAATATATGAAAAGTTAATCTGGAAAACTGAACTGACTGTTGTATGCAGTCCTTTCATAACATATTTTCTGAATCCAATTGCAATTCCGAATGAGCTGCAAAAGCCAATTTCAGCTATGCATAGCCTTTTAATATCAGTTTTTGATTGATATTAACCTGAAAAAAAACATGGTTTATAGAAGTGAATACAGTTGGAGATTCCTCTTATACCTCTTCATACAGAACACCAGAGAAGAATAG
Source organism: Myripristis murdjan (assembly GCF_902150065.1). Classification (NCBI taxonomy): domain Eukaryota; kingdom Metazoa; phylum Chordata; class Actinopteri; order Holocentriformes; family Holocentridae; genus Myripristis; species Myripristis murdjan. The sequence continues at coordinate 19,494,224 of NC_043995.1, forward strand.
AGGAGGGCTACATTTATGTGCCGCTGATGTTGGGTGAAAGGCTGACGCAGTAGTATGGTGCAAATTATCCCAACTCCTATGGGCGCCTTTCACCTGTACCACTGTGTTGCCAATTAAATTAATAGGACAATGCAAACTGGTGCAAAAGAAAGTGGAGAAACCAAGAGGGAGCTGTGAAGGGAACTGAAAACAAAGAAGTAGCACTGTTTCCTAATCCCCTCCCCCCCCTCCTCCTCCTCCTCTGTCCTCCTGTCTGCCTAGTAGACTCACCACCATCATAGTGTTAATTACAGTTATGCAAAGTTCACATACACACTCACTCTTTCTCACACACGTACACACACATGCACAAACGGCTCAGTTTAAACCTGGTTGATTACCGTGTCTCAAAATGTTTAACTAAGCTGAATGTTGCAGGCTCATATTGTAAACTCCCCTCTCTCTGCCGTTCATTGCTCATGGTTTATTTCCTTGGTGCTGCCCTGTTCAATCAGTGTCTACAGCCCAACAGTGGTTCCCTCCTGAATACTGCCTCTTGTATTAGATTTCATTTAGATCTCATTTACATCACAGATGGAATGGTGCTAGCAGCTCCCCATGCAGCCATGTGATTACTGATGTCTTTCAATGGGAGGATACTAATTTACCCAGCCTGTTGGCTCAGGTTTCTCTATCTGACTATCAGCTTCAGCCATTAGTGGAGAAATCGGAAGATCTTTCTTTAATGAGGTTATACTGAAGCAATTACCACTTCTTGAAGTGACAGTGCATTTTGGTTGTGTTCGCCTGTAACACGAGGCCGGGCCAAAGGAAGCACTGATTGTTGTGAAATCACCTGAATTAACATCTGTAGATGTAATTGTGTCTTTGTAAGCTTTAATCCAAGTGCTCCAATAGGCGAGGCTTGTTTTCACCCAGAATCAAGCTGGTCATGCAGAAAGCATACATATTATCATAGAAACACACACATATGCCACACATACACATGCTTACACATACAGACAGAGTAAGATATTTTCTTATTCTTAAGATGACATTCAAATTCAAAAATGCCTCTAGGTGTCTGAGCTGCCTAATTATCAAGCAGATGCTGTCTAGTTTTTTATGCTCCAAAATGTGCACATACTCATAAACATGACCAAACACACACACACACACACACACAGATGTTGTGATGTACTCCGCTTCCTTGTGCGACCTGCTGTTTGGCTTGTGCGTGTGTCAAAAGGTCACAATGTACGTCACATGCGCGATGCACACAGCACGCCAAAAATGTGTTTCGCGCAAATGATGTGTGTGTTTTTCTCTGACAGGGTGAGAGCGAAACTGTGTGTGTGTGCGCGTGCGTGTGTGTGTGCATGTGTGTGTGTGTGTGTGTGTAATGAGGCGATTAGCCGAGCCACACGTTGAAACCAGTTGCGTGAGATTCTCTCCAGCCCTGCTGTTTGTGTCCTCCAGCCCACATTCCCCTGTCACTCAGCCCCACAGAAACACAGTGTTCCAGCCCCGCCGCCGCGCAGTCGGTCACGCAGCGGCCAAAGCATTTAACCTGAGCTCCACTCCCGCATAGATCTCATTAGATCGGCCGGCAGAGCATAGCAGAGCGGGCCATCTCTACGACCAGGTGTCAGCCAGTCATTACTCTGCCGTCTGACCTGCAGATCAGCTGGAAATATTGTGAGCCAGACACGGAGGCGAGTGGAAACACTGAGAATAGCCCCACTTGGAGAGCATCTGACCCTAAAATACAACGGGTGCTAATCAGCGTCAGCCGACTTCTGAACAGACAGAACACTGAACCTCTGTCTGATGTTTGTCTCGTAGTCTCATTAATCAAGTGGCTGTAAAGGGTGTGTCTGGCCACACGTGTGCCTCATAAGTGTCGACGCATCCCGAGCTGTCTGGTCCCGCTTGTTTTTTCCACACAATGTGTCGACAAGACATCATCACTTGGTGTGTAGCGCACAACAAAAGACCGCAAACTATTTATAGAACATCACCTGGTGTCTGCGCAGAGCAAGGGGGGGACGGTTCAGTGTATACAGCATGTCTCTGAGCGTGTGTGTGTGTGTGTGTGTGTGTGTGTGTGTTAGAGACGGAGAGTGTGTATATAAGTTTGTGTATGACTGAGAATGTGTCACTGCATTAGGACAATAGGACTAGGCTCTGATAACAAAGCTTCAGTCTGCCATGGACGGGCTGTTGTGTTGTCTTTGTGGCAGACTAATCATGTTGCAGTGGGAGTGTGATTATGTGCTCTGTTAGCTGCCTTTTGTTTTAACCAAAAAAAAAAAAAAAAAACTCTTGGTAAAACTTTACTTGAAGTGCATTGTTATGTAGCGCAAGATTATAAAACTGTTTGAATCCTAAATAAACTTATTACAAACTGACCGTCAGACAAAAACGGGTTACCTTCAGTTTAATTTAATGTCAACACTACAGTTGCCCTGTAAAGAATTCAAAACCCTGCATTTTGATGAGCGCCGCTTATAAAGGATGGCTGCGGTTATTTTCCGTTGGGGCCTGACTTTCCTCATTTCTTTTCTTCTCTATTTCTCCGTCATCACAATTGAAAGCTTTCATGGGTTCATGAGTTCACCACGCCACCGGTCCACACAGAGCTCTGCGTTTCATGCCGAAGCAGGCCAAAAACAGTCAAACAATCAAAGCCATTGTGTGATCAAAACACATCATTTCAACACAACAACACCCACACGCCAGTGCAACCTGTGCACATCTGATTTGCAATTATCTAGTACCTGAAAGTTGTGTATACTGTGGTATCAGATTTATTTTTTTAACGCATATGAATTAGTTAGTAATTACATTCAGGTATTCTGTTTGTTTATATAGCACCTTAAAAGCATAGATTGCGCAAATTGTGTCAGCACGGCATAGTTGGCAGGGAATCCACAAATATCCGTAGATCAAAAGATTAAAAATCAAAATTAACTGTTATTTTCACACTAATGCAATTGGCCGTGTGCAATAATATCTGCTTCAATTTGTTTCTGGAGTTTAAACTCATAAATACAAATGATTTTGGAAGTGGGTGGTCCAACGAGGAAAGCGCACACACACACACACTCTGAAGTCAAGCAATGAAATGATGTGAATGCAGCAGAACAAATGGATAATTACAAATGAAATGTTGTGGGATAATTGTCTAATCACATCTTTGTAAAGCGTGAACACAGTCAGTCATCATGATGGCAAAAAAACGAGGCTAATGGCCAGGATTAAAAATAATCAGATTTATCCGTTAAAGTTTTAAAGTGTTGCCAGGTTCTCTGCTACTGTGATGAATTATATGGATGTTTTCCTCTTTCCTCCATCTTTCTGACCTCTTCTTCTCTCTCTCTCTCTCTCTCTCTGTGTGTTTTCCAGATGACTTTAACCCTTTCGTTCCCAAGCTGGAGAAGAGTGTCAGTGGAAGCAGCCCATCCAGGGACCGTCTTCTCCTCACCGTGATGATGCTCCTCCTGGTCGCTCTCTTCATCTCCTAGCAACGGCCATCCCATCAGCATCACCATGCCAACTAGCCTTGGGAAGGTGTACAGCATCGGGGGGTGGGAGGACGAGCAGGAGCAGCGAAGACAGGAGGGGGGGGCAGAGAGGAAAAGCAGAGATTAGAGGAGAAAACAGGAAGCGATAGGAGGAGAGGAGAACGTCAGAGAGAGCAGGAGGCAAGAGGAGGAAGACTTTGGAATGAGAGTTTTCAAGCATTTCTGTGTGTGCGTGCGTGTGTGTGTGTGTGTGTGCGCGTGCGTGTGCAGGTGTGTGTTTGAGGTAGCGGGGTGTTACAGCAGTTAAAAGCCCTTTAGGCACTCAGTGACACAGATTGAACCATATATTGCATTCAAGTCAGCCTTTGCATTGCAGAAGGTACGGTAGACTGCGTGTGCCTCAACAGGCCATAGGTCAGGCTTGTTGAAACACGTGCACTCCACAAAGCATTTTTAACACAGGAGGGAGGGCTGAAATCCTACTAAAAAGGAAGAAGCAGATCAAAATCCCACCCAATTGGAATCATTTGAAGTTTTTTCCCCTGGATTTGATTGGCTGAAACACTTACCCAGGGCTAGTTGCCATAGTTTCTTGCAACGAGACTTCACCTGAACTGAAATGAACTAAAAGTCACAACAGATTTCGACTGAACTGAACTGAAATTGCCTTTTTTTCGTTGAAGTTGGAGCTGGGAACTGAGGCCTTTTCCCCCCCCCGCCCCCCGAGAGGAAAAGGAGCCAGCATGGTTTCCGAGAGCAACGGACTCATCTGAAGCGCCTCGACGTGCGTGAACTGTGCTGGTCTTGAGTAGTGGAGACTAGTGAGAAGTAGCGAATAGTTTGTAAACACACACCATCGGGACCCCAAGAGCTCCAGTGTTTTCAGTTGTCATTTTACACTCCGCTGTGTCATCCTGTGTTCACCATCTGTCTCCAGTGTGTCTCTAATGAAGGCGACTGGACTCGACGGGGTTCGGGGGGGGGAAATAAGAAGCATTTACTTGATGAATCACTCACTCAAATAAAACATCAGTCGACCCATTGGGGGGAGGGGATGGGGGTAGGGGTGGGAGGTTAGATGTGCCATTGAAACAGACATTGCAAGTCGGCATTGTTAGTCGCTGTGTTACTTTTCCGTGCTGTCTGTTGAAGTACTCGGCTAAGTCCTCTGTCATCTCTGAGGTTAACGAAGCACACAACCACCCAGGCCAGCCATGGATACGCTCAGCAATACCGCCCTCCTCCCAGCTGCCTGGAGAGACCCGCTGCAGGCCGACTGGAGGAGAGGAAGAGGGAGGGAGGGAGGACAGGCACTCACAGGAACATCATCCCGTCCTGGACAATGTGAAGCTCGCTGCTGGTCTATGTCGGTGTAGCGCCTGCTGAGTGTGAACGCACCAGAGGCTTGCTGCACCAATCTCTCATATCTCTGTAAACCCATTTGTTGGATAGCACATGTCAAGGGTTTCCTCTTTGTGTGTGTGTGTGCGTGTGTGTGTGTGTATGTGTGTGTGTGTGTGTGTGTGTGCGTGTGTGTGTTCTTCGAGTCTGAGTGAGTGCGCATGTGTCTGTGTGTCTCTTTATGTATGTGTGTGTGTCTGAGAGAGGATTTTACATGGTACTAACAGCCTGAAAATACATCAACATACTGTACATCTTATTAAGTATGAAAATGCAAAATAAAAAAAAATCAAAAAATCAAAACACAACTAAAGCTACAAGTAATACATACAAACCAAGTGCTTTGGTGGGGAGGTACGGCAATTCAAAAGTCAAACAACTGTACCAGTCGGTTGCTTCAGAATAGCGTTTCCATAGCGACTAGCACCTTATTCACCATGGTTACCCTACCCTGCCAACAATGGACTCTAGTAGGGCATGGCTTACCATAGTAGCTGATAAAGATGATGATGATGAGGAACAAGACTATGATAAAGACGACGATGAAGGACTCTGAGCCAGCCATTGACCGATCAGGTCACAGAGCTCACACGCCGGCATTTGTGTCACGGACGTAAAAGAAAAAAAAAATAATAAAAAATAAAAAAATACTCATGTATATGTGGTAACGGACAAAGAATGGAATTCCAATGTCTTGAAATCTGCCGAAGTGAAATGTTATGTAAGCATTTTTACAAACTTGAAGCTCAGTTTCCTTGCGGTGTTTCTTTTTTTTATTATTATTATTTTGTTGATTTTGCTGTTGTGTATATTTGGCTATCCTGAGGGAGGGGATAAAAGTTGGAACTGGGTGGGTTGAGCCATATGTAAACTTGGGCTGCCCTCTGTTAGTCTATTAGTCAGCCAACTACTATGAATTTTTTTTTTAAGTTAGTTGAATAATTGCATATTTTTCATTATGTATGAGTTATCTCCTGGAACTTTTTGAAGATCAGATCAGTATTTACATATATTATGTATCGGTCATTGAAAATCACTATACACCTAAAGACGTAATTTTATATGATTGCATTATTGTAGTTGGAGAATAATGTGTTTTTTACAGGTATGTCAGTTAAATGGACTATTTAATCAGTTGACAAAATCCTTTGCGTTGTAGTCAGCTAATAATTTCATAAGTTAGGGACAGACAAACTTTGGCAAACTTGATTGCACAGGTAGAAATGTTGTGTTGTCACCATGGCGAGAGAGAGAGAGAGAGATAATTCATGTGGACATGAACAATAGTCCAGTATGGTTGAAGCATTTACCTGCAGCATTAAACTACAGTGCATTACAGTACAATGCAGTGTGTGTGAACAAACCCAGGTGTATATATGGCTCCACAGTGGGAGGGCGAGGTACGAGGGGCATCGGGCTCTGGTGTGGAGTGGGAGGGCAGAAGAGCTGTGTACGGGGGCAAATCACTCTTCAAGAAGTTGCACTTAAGAACTTAGACACGAGAGCAAGAAAGTGTGTGTGCCTGTGTGTGTGCGTGTGCGTGTGTGTGTGCCCATCTATTTGTGTTTGAAAGAGAGAGAACACTTGAGAGCTCTTTTTTTTTTTTTCATCACTTCATGGCTGTGTGTGAGAGCTTTTGCATGAGATGCCGTCTGTCTTTGTCTTTACTGGTGTCAGTGTGAGTGTGCGAGCGTGTGAGAGAGTGAACGGGTGAATGGGTGAGCAAGTGAGTGAGCAACAGCCTTTCTCTTTCTGCTCTTTTCCATGTGTGTATGAACGCGTGAATGAGACCGATTGTTGTCTGGCAAAACAACAAAAGCATTTAATAGTGTTGGAAACAACAATTACAATCATGTTTACCTTCGACTGGAATGACTTTAAATGAACTTGAAAAATAAACTGTAAACTGAACAACCCGTAACAGAGGTTATAACAATGATCATGATAACAAAATAATAAGCTTACAAATCTTACTTTTAACAAGATGTGTGTTTGGGTCTTTATTTGCTTCAACTCTGTTCCTTCCCACCTTTCCTGCTCTCTCTCTCTCTTTCTCTCTCTCTCTCCCTCTCTCTCTCTCTTTGAGGATGTGAACAAGAGAATAAGCGTGTAGCTAATCCAAGACAACAGATGGAGGGGTTGCTGCCGAGGTTTTACCTGCTATATTCAGCTCTCTGTAGATAATGTTGTTTGGGAGCTCACAAATGTGATTTTCCATATCAAAGTTGGTGTGGCAACGCTCTCCCTCAGCAGTAATACCTTTACATGGTCCGATTAGGTGAGATAAGCGCTTCAATCACCAGCCCAACATTTGAATGACAATGGGACAGGCCGCCGGTGTCCATGTCTGCACCAGTTGATGGAAGGATAAAACCTTTGCTGATGTCAGAGCGTAGCCAGGCTCGCTGTTTGTCATCTTACGCAACAGGTGTGTGTCATACAGACTTGCACGAACACGACAACAGAAGGATGATAGAAGATGGACAGATAGAGGTCCGCTGATGAAGGATGGGCAGATAGAGGCAGACGTACCGACAGGTGGACGACGGACTGAGAGAGGCAGCTAGATAGATAGAGGTTGGAAAAATGTAGATTGGCAGATGGAAGCGTACAAGAGAGCGAGGCGGGCAAATAGAAGATGCACAGAAGTTGGTACATAGTAACACATAGGGGGAAGATAAGCGTCGCAAGATGTAGTTACATTCACATATCTGATGAGGCACATGACATTGCTCTGAAAACAGCCAGAAAAATGTAGATCTAGGTCACTGGCAGAAAAAAAAATACTTAACTAAACACTCATACAGCCTGTTGCTACCGAATATTATAATAATAATAAATACAATAATAATACAGTGCTTCTGAGTCACATGTGGGAACAGTAGTCTCGACTGTCTTTATCTCAACAAACTTCATTGTCTTAGTCATCTCACTCATATTGCATTTTCAGCTAAAGCTTTCCTGTTCCAGTTCCACGCCGTGTGACAGAGCTGTGCTGAGAATCAGGTTCGTCATCAGCCCAAGGGAAGAGGATCATTTCCTGGTTGCCTTACTTCCAGGCATTGCTTCAGATTATAAACCCCAACTGACATCTGGAAATCAAGGATGAATTTTGCAACTGCTAATGCCAGTTCTAGGAATCCTAATGCATACAAGAACAATTCAGGAAGCCGGGATCCTATTCAGTTCTGGCAACAGTAAATCCCCCTTTTCATGAACCATTTTGACTCAGTTTATGGTAAAGCCATCATGACCTTATTTTGCTGACCTGACAGGTTTTTTTTTTGTTTGTTTGTTTGTTTGTTTGGCCAAAGTTCAGAAACAAACAAACAAAAAAAATCAAAACAAACAAAAAATAAGGACCATACCAGTGATTTTGCATGTGTAGTGTTCTATCTATAAGATGTATGTCCTTCATGTTTCTGCTAATTTTAAATTTAGTTTCCATTTATTCCACTGCAATATGAAAATTACAGCAATTAACTTCAAACTTTCTTCACACCAGTACTCCATCCCCATTATAAAGTTGTCCACATCAGTTTTCCTAAAAGTATTAGTATTGCTGTGTTTGATGACTTGAAATTAGGCAAAGTGAAACTGTTCATCCACCAAAAAATAGTTCTCGGGGAAATATTTGCTTTACACAGTCAACTATGAGTTCTGTGGTTTATGAATGGCCACGACAGTGTTAGACACTTGAGCAGAATGTTGTAAGGTGGAGGGTTCAACCAAAATATTTAAAAAAGGGATTTTGATTATATGTTGTGTAATCTTAGCACCGCCACGTGATTTGAAAAATAGTTTGCTGCTGTGTAAGATGTGGATAAATTGTAGTAAATGGGCCAAACATTCAACATCACTGTCAAGGCCTTCTAACATAGAATTAGACTACAGCTGCATGGCACAAACTACTTTTCATAGGGGTCTTTGATTTCTCCCTCAGTAATCTCAGACCACTATTGGGCTGCTTGTTAATATTGGATTAAAACTCATTAAAACCAACATAAATAGGGATTCAGTGGCTGAATAGTGAATACAGTGTAATTGCACTCATCCAGTAGCTCTTTTATGGATGTTCATGCCATTAGCCTTCCCTTTTATGCAAGCTGATGCAGTGCAATCACAGGAAAGCACAAATAAAGTAGAATGACCTGAGGGCAAATCATAAAAAGCAGACGGGGTGAAAAAGCCACAGTGTACAGCATAAAAGGTTGTGTAATAGATTGGAGTTCACGGGAAACTTTCAAAGCGTATTACATGGGTCTGTGTTGTAGTAGCCAATGCTGGCCACTTGGTGCCGCAGTTCAGTCACAGCCACTGTGAAAAGAGGCTAAAACCTCTGAATTGTAATCCTTTGTCTGAGTACATAAAGCCATCACTTCAACAATGGCTGTTGTGTAACTGCAGTCAGTGGGATTAAAGTTTCAGATTTATTTTACTGGGTTATGATATAATCGTCTGTTTGCAGCATGTTGATGCAGCTCAGGTCATCCCGAGGGTCTGTTGTCGCTGCTGAAAGGTGGGCTTTCGGCTCTGGAGGCCAAGTACAGTTGCTTACACATGGCCAACCAGTGCAAAATTACGCAACTATTATGCTCATCCAAGGCTTCAGCAAACGACTGAAAATTCACATGAACACAGGTTTGCAAGTCACGGAGTGGATGGCAGCGATTTCAGCAGCAGTTCATTCATCAAGGAGTCATGTTCCACTCTGGTTGTTGTTTGTTTTGCTGAGAAGCTAGTGTTATGCATGGGCAAACTTGTGAATATTAAGCTGTTTGCAATAGGCCGGGTTAAAGAAATCCAATTACCAATAGCCAATACGCACAAACACACATCCACACACACACATCCGCACACAAACAGAGAGATCGCATAACACATAGGAAATGACCTTCCCCATTTAAAAATCACCTTCAGATTTGCTGGTCTCCATACACACAGCAACACACACTGTTTCCCCTGCTCACTTGTCTAATGATGAGCCCTGAGACTGGAGCAGAGACGAGGCAAGGGGAGCCCTCCTACACTGCCTTATGTCCCTGCATAAATAACCTGCTCAGCTCAACATGCATGAGTATGTCTCTGTGTGTGTGCATGTTAATTCAGTGGATAAACCTTTTAGAATTTGGGTGATTGCCAATTGTGGGCATTAGTCTGAGCATATTGTGTCAGTGTGAGTACATGTGTGTTGGAGAGCACATATGCGTGTGGTGGGTACGTACAGTATGTTCATGTCCACGTCTGCATGTGTGAGTGTGTGCACATGTCTGTTCATGACAAAGTAAGCAGTGGTAATTAACAAAGCTGAGTGTTGCTGGATCCTTCCACAGCTATAGAAGGCCACTGTTAGCTGACTCAGTGTTGTCACATAGTCGCACCTGGCGTCCTTATGTTGGCACGCCACAAAACATCCCTAAGCACATGTCAGCTGGACTAAAAAAAAAAAAAAAAAAAAAAAATCATTGAATTGCATGTAACTGTAATTAGTTCTGCCAAAATAGTGTGATCATGAACAGAATGCTTGAGGTGTTATAAGCTATATGACAACAGCAACACCTCCTGTTGAGCAGATATGACTGTAGCCATAATTGCACACATCCATGCTTGGGAGGGATCCCGCTACTTTTCACAGATGCAGTTTGATCATTGATGCTAATAATTCTGTTACGCAATCCTGATGGCAAAAATCTTACAGTTAAAGATAGAATCTGTGACATTTTTATGTAAAGACATTTCCGCCCTGCTTATCTTTTACATGTGTGACATTTTGTGCTCCTAACACTGTTAATTGGGTACATATCTCGTGGGAAAAAAATCCTCTGATGCACAGGAAGTGAACGCTGTTACATTTATGTAAGCAGTAATTTTAAGTTGATGGTGGTAAATAGGAGAAAAGCTGGGTGGACAGCATAAGCAATTAGAGCTTCCGTGACTGAACACACAAAGAAAAGGCCGATACATACAGAAACACAAAATACATCAACAGAAAACAAATACAGATCACTAACTCAGAGAAAGGCAAATGTATGAAAAATTAATATGAATTCTCTAGATTGGACAAATGAAAAGCATCAAAAGATGAGAGGGAATGGAGGAAGGATGCAGAAGTGGTTCTGACTGACAATGTTTCTTTGGACTTGTAGGTTTTGCTGCTGATTATTAGCTGCATCATTGAATAACTTTATTTTTATGCTGGCAAAGTGCATAACATGAGATGCAGCTTGTTACTATGGTCACTGTTTCCCCACGGTCACACTGCAACCAACAAGACTCGCAAGAAACTGGAAGTCTTTCGCAGTCAGCAGTTCGACAGCCAACCAGACTTCCAGGCTTCTCCATTTTCCTGCCAATGTGATTTAGTGTAATGAACAAAAGCTATACCTGGCAAATGCAAAATAGATGAGGAGCTGATTACAGCCATTTAAAGCCTCACCCTTCCCCGCAACTCTTATTTGAAAGACTGCAGGAATAAGTCTCTCAAAAGCAATGCACGGGCAACAGTGGTGTCCATCATTGGAGCTCTAAAGTCGTGTCACTGAGTTTGTTTTACCACTCACAAGCCAATTTTGTTGACAATTCAGAACAACGTAAAATTATGAAAGGCAAAGCACTGAAAAATCTATAAATCTTCACGCTGTTACATGTAGCTTTTTTTTCCTTCTCCTTCTTCTTCTATAGGAGCTTTGTCTAAGGGATCTTTTACATTTGCACAGCACAGAAAGTTCTGAGATACAGTCAGGTGCAAAGCGATGCAACGCTGTGTGGCTAATTCATTTTAAAATCAATTCTAAAATGTTTTGGCAGCCAGCAGAGTGATGCTAAAACCGGGGAGGCATCTGACCTGAGAGCTGCTCTGCAGAGTTTTGCACCACATGGAGCCCGAACAGGTGATGCTTTTCAGACTGTGGCTGCGGTCAGCGCTCTCAGTCCAGTGACATCAAAGTGCCGCCCAAGGTGCCATCAAAATTTAAAAGAATCTTGTTTGTCGTTGCTTTATATTCTGGGTAGGCATAAAGAGATTTCCATTGTAATTGTATAATTTTTTTAAGAAGCCAAATTCATGTTTCCCTCAAGTGATCAGTGTGCAGTCTTATCAAGAACAGAGGGAGGAAAAATAATTCTGTCTCTGGAAAAGAAATTGACATTGAATCCCATCTCTCTCTTTCTTTCTTTCTGCACACACAAGCATACATGCACACACACACACACACACACACACGCACGCACACATACACGCACGCACACACACACAAGTGAAAAGCAAGAATGTTTGCTTAATCAAGTACATATGAGTACATGTGCTCCCTACCGACCAACAACCACACCACCTCAGGCATTCTTCTAATAAATTTTCTCAGACATCCATATTCATTTGAACTTATGTATCTCCTTTAAGACTCTGTCCATTTCCTTCAGTCTGGTTTTCTCTCTCTTTTTCACCCTTATTCGTACAATTTCCCTCCCCCCCAATCCCTCATCACTCACATACAGCCTGCTGCAACTTTACACTATCAGCTTTTCCCTCTCTCTGTTTCTCATCCTCCCTGTGAACGAGTGTTGTGATGCTGTCCATTCCTCCCAGATTTATACTTCTGGTGTTAGTCATGCCCTCACTTTCCCCTCCTCCGCTCATCACATGCTCCCCCATCTCTAAGTTTAGCACTAATCCTCTATTTCTGAGACAGCATCTGTACTGCAATAACAGATGGGGGTTATATTTACAGACACACATGCACACACCAACATACATGCGTACAACACACGCATATTTTAACACCTCCTAAGTATTTACACTCAAATTACTCTCATATTGGAGATAAAAACACACTGAGTAAAATTCATCACAGCAGGCTGGTAAAACTGATGAGTATAAAGTGCAAAAAACAGTAGATATGTGTAAAGTGTGAACTGAAAGTGTAATTTGATCCTCCAGCTTCTCCCAAAGGGCTAAGGCTTTGGAAAAACATACAGTGAATGTTAAATATAATACCATGATACACATTATGGTACAGGTGGGAGAAAATTGATTCACTTAGGTATTGTGATTCTTTTTTTAATAGATTTTTTAAATTCCTGAATCAATGTAATTCAAAACACAAAAATCGCAATAAATCGTAATATTGAATCGCAATACTTGTAGAATCATAATACTTGAGTGCTTAAATACCTAAATACTTGATGTGCATACTTTGTGGAAATATTACTAATGATATACAGTCTCTAGAAGTGTAGGATTCAACTTTTTCCCATGGTCTAGTGCTAAAAATCCAAACAAAAATCGTGATAAATCGTATTACTGAATCGCAATACTTAAGTACTTCAATACTTAAATACATGATATGCATTGCTTTTGGAAATATGAGTCATGATATATAGTCTCTAGATGTGTATGAGTCAACCTTTTCCCATGGTCCAGTGATGACAAAAGCATAAAATGTAATACGATACATTGTGTTATCAAATCGCAATACTTGAAAATATATATTGAATCAACACCCAAGTATCCTGATGGTATCGAGTCAGGAGATAAGCATATCGTCCCAGGCTTACATTATAGTTTGAGATGTTAATGTACAATACAACATGCATTTGTTTGTTTGTGTGTGTGTGTGTGTGTGTGTCTTGAGGTCAGAGGAGGTATCAGATGGACTTGATCTAATTGATGTAATTGAATCAGACTGCTGCAGTTGTGAAGCTTAACTCTAAGTGTAACCAATCCCATTCTGTTGTCTTAGTGTCTAATCGGTTCACTCGGTGACTCACCTGCCTGCTGATCGACCCTGAGCCTTCCGGAGCATCAGCCGGAAAGCTTACAGCACAGGATACTGAGGTTCCTGTCCATCTGAAGAGAGCCTGCGTTATCCATTCGGTGACACATGCGGGGTGGAGCCCACACAAAACTGCTCCATCTGTAGCATGCTGTCTTCAAAAATCTTGTTTTTTCATTTCTTTTTTTTTTTTTTTTCCTGTTTTTGATACATTGCTTCCCAAATGGCTGCATAACTAAGCCAAATTATTGGCAACCCACAGCCGATGGTGGAAGGGTTGATGTGACTTTCTTTAATCTAAACTGAGTTACCCACATATTCATGATTTTGAATGTTATTTGATACTTGTGCGGTGATATTTAAGAAAAAGGAACATTTTGAGGTTTAATATTTAAAAAGACAGAACCTAACCGTTTTGCCAGCTGGGATGTCAAATCTTTGATGCTCAGCATGTGAGAACTGATACAACCTTTTAATTCAAAGCTCATGAAATGTTAAAAATACATTGGCATTAATGGAAACATCAGCCAGTGTTTCTAAATGACTGAAATGTGGACATTTGAGTTTTTGAAGTGATGAGGTTTCTGCAGCGTGATCGCATGCAAAAAATCCCCACATGACATGGAGACAGTTCTTGTGACATATGTGGTGAGTGGGCCATATGTGACTAACATGTCTGATTCAACCCTGTCGTCACAAAGATGTGACATATACAAATGCACACACACACACACACACACACACACACACACACACACATACACACTTTCTCTCTCTGTCTCTCTCTCTCTCTGTCTCTTTCTGTCTCTCTCTCTCTCTCTCTCTCTCACACACACACACACACACACACACACACACTGGACCCCACAAGTTTTGTTGTCCCTCCATGTGAGATTTTAATCACACATGCACACACATGGACAAAAACCTTTAACATTTATGTTGACACAATCAAATCTGAAGAGGCAATGTGAAACACACTGTTCCTATCCACTAAAACTGCCTAGCGCTAAAATCAAAGTCAAACTTTATTTTAGGAATGTATCTTCTTCCTGCATGTTTATCGGGAGAATAAGGCTTGACTCTTGGACTTTAATTTTTCTAACCAGTACCTCCCATCCTGGATGTGCACAGGATGAATATTAGGATAGTAGCACATATATAATCTTATTCTATAACAAATTCATTCATTATTCATCTAATACCAGCTGACACATTTTTTTTTTCTTTTTACTCAAATTCACATCAGCAGTGTTGTATTTTTAAAATCAGTTGTTAAATCAACTGATGACACCACACAAACCCCTGCTTTTCATACTTCATCACATTCTTGTAAATGCAGTGCTTCTATATATGTACGTAATATGCCATAAGCTATTTGGCAAAGTGCGTGAAGGGTTTGGTTGCTAAAGTTAACTTGTAAGTGAAGTAGCCAGCTCCATGTGGGAGATGAACTGGAAGCCAGAGAGCTGAGATCACATTCACATGAACTGACAGTTAACTGGGTCTATGTGATCATTAATATCATGTGTGTCTGTAAAAGGTCTGCTTTGTCTGCACTTAAGTTAAAATAAGTTCTTGTTCATGTCACATGAATTCATGCGAAAATGAGGGGTGAAATAACTAAAATACTTAATCCTCTATTTTCCTCCCTGTTTTGGCTCAATCTAACTTTTAAAATCCACGGGGTGCACATGAGTGCAGGCTTGAGGGGAGTGGTGGATAATGGACCATAAGGCATATGGTGTGTTGTCTAGCTGTTTTCTCCCTAGATTTCCTCTTAATTGCTTTCTTCTCTCGTGTTGACCCTCTGTCTACTTTTCTATCCTGCTTTTTTTATTATTATTTTTCTCTCTAGAGTCTCACATCCACTTCTCTCCACAATAAGTCCCTCAAATGCCCTAATACTTTCAGACCCAAAGCCAAGCCATTCACAGCTTCCACTCACACATGCACACACTGACCAACACTCAGCTTCGCTCACGTACTGATTGTTCAACACAATTGAGGCCGTGAGCAGCGTCGTGATGATGCAGGTTGCTGTGTGCTGCTTAGGCCAAAAACAGGAATTAATGAGGAAAAAAAACAAAATAACAGCCTGTCCTCACTAGACACGGTGCACGTGTGGTCTTTGTGGGCATGTGTACGTGTGTGTGTGTGTGTGTGTGTGTGTGTGTGTGTGTGTGTGTGTGTGCGCAGAATCAGCCCTCAAATAGCCCTAACATACTGACCAGTGCATTGTGGTGACCTGAGCTGTGTGTCATGCATGTGTTATCAGTGTGTTATCCAGCACCTCCACCTTCTTATCTGATGACCTGTTACAATCAGACCATTGGCTTGATCTTGCATCAGCTGCATGTTTAGTTTCTCATCGCAGCTCCTCTCGTGTCCCCGCTTGACTCTTCTGTTTATGTGCATAGGTTACCTTAAATCACACTTCAAACTCAACCAGATTATACACTGAATTTATAATCTGGTTGGAATGTGCTCATCTGAGCTGGT
This sequence comes from Myripristis murdjan, assembly GCF_902150065.1. NCBI lineage: Eukaryota > Metazoa > Chordata > Actinopteri > Holocentriformes > Holocentridae > Myripristis > Myripristis murdjan. The sequence continues at coordinate 19,510,404 of NC_043995.1, forward strand.
ATCACGCTTGCATACGTGAATTAAGGCCAAATATGACATCAACTTAACATGTGACAAACCAAGTTGTGTCAAAATGCCCCTGTACCATGCTATAGAATTAAATCCAAATCAATTATGATTATATTCCAATGTACCAATGTACATATAACAAAAAAGTCTCATCATGCCTACATTCAAGATCAAATGCACTTTTTGAATGAATGATATTCATGCATTTTTTATTTAATCTGGAAATAAAAGAAAATCAAATAAATAAATATATAAATCAATACCGTGGGCGACCAATTTAAATTGTAGAGATTGTTACTAGTATCTACATCAAATCAAACTCTGCTTCTTTTGAGGTTTTCTCTTTTGTCCACAACAGTGTTTATACAATTTTCTCTTCTCTCTTTTACTTTCACTCATTCTTCATTCCAGACTGGCATTTTTTTTTAAGTAATAGAGAATGCTGCATGTCAGTTCAACTCTGAGGAGACAATATAATGAGACAACAATAATGCCATTTTGGCATTTTATCCTTAGCTGTCCTCTGTTTCAGTCTTGCTGTTCTGAGTCAGCCCTCGGTTTGCTTTCTTTATCCTTCTCTTTGTGTTGGCATGTCCTCAGATCCACTGTTTTACCTAATCTTTCCTTGCTTTCCCTTTGCCTCAACTGCTCTAACACTGTAAAACCTAAACTAAAAGCAAAGCAGTCCTTCGGGGTGACACAATATGACCCAGAGAAACTACCACTCCCTTTCTCTCAATCACTCACACTAGTACACACATAAATGCAGACCCTCTCCCTCAGACTCCCTCGCACGCTGATTACTTTGCGTCTGGGAGGCTGTGAGCAGCATAGTGATGATGCAGGTTGTTGTAGGTTTCAGCCAGAAACAGGAATTGACTGGAAAAAAAAAATATCACAGCTCTGCCCCCGTGTCACATGCTGTCTACGTGTAAAGGTGCACATGTTCGTTCGCATGTATATGTGTATGCGTGTGTGTGTGTGTGTGTGTGCCTGCACAAATTCACATGTTTGCATGCACACACATAGAGAGGCTGGCAGAAATACTCACACATGTAGTGAATTGGCCTAAGTGCATTCTAAACCTGTACAATGAATGTATCATCCACTATCCCCGAAACTCAAATAACCAGTCTCATTTAGTCAGGACGAGCGCTAAAACTGCACTCATCTTCTTATCGCACATAATTACACATCAGCATCGGCTTAATGTTGCAGCAGATCTATGTTTAGATTCTCAAAGCTGTTCCTCATGTGCCCCAAACTGGACTTTCTTTTTATATGACTAAGTTATCCCAAATCAACCCTCAAGTTCAAAATTTATAATCTCCTTAGGATTTAGGATTTATCCTGAGCTGTATCACCCATAATCTGTGTCCTTTGTGCATTCGGAAATTGTGTTATCAGGGTCAAGACTTCTGCATGTGGGGACAATGCCAGATGTTAAAAACACTAAAAAGACAAAAATGGAGAGTTTATGGTTTTGTAAGGTTGAATGATATCTAATAAACGTCCAAAGCTAGAAACTACACATACTTTTTAGATCTTCTAAATAGATCAGTTGGTGTATTTATGCAGTTATTTTCTTCCCTCTCTCTATCCTGGAAAGCAACAACAGCAAATTCAAGTAGAATGGTAGCAGACACCCCGCACAAGCAGAACTGTAAACCATCTAATGATGGCAAATGCTGAGGTAAGCAAGATAACCCACTGCTACTGTTAAAGTGTTGTCAAAGTTCATTGTATTTTCAGCAAAGAAGCAGTAAGTTAACTATCCAGGTGGTGTGGAATGACGCAGGTACTGAGTTCAGCAAAACCGATGCCAAACTCCAATCAAAAATCTGTCGGTTTCATGTTTGTTTTTGCTTAAAAACATCCCCTATAAAACACGACTCAGGACGTTTTACGTAATTTAAATATCATGCTTCAGTTTGACATACATTACCCACCAAACTGCATTTGTTTCAGTATATTTTCAGTTGTTTGACCAGACGTGCGGGGTATTTGCACAGGCAGTCTTCTACCACCAAAGTCTGCCATTAAGCTGGTGGGCGTGAACTTATTACAAAAGTTGAGTTTTTATTAGAACGCAAGCTGTTTGGTGGGTTATGTAAGTGCCAAATTTACCAGAACACCTTACCACTCAGTAAAACATTTTCAAGTTATATTTTCTAATGTCTGTTGTTTGCCCAAAAGCATGGCTGCAAGAAATGGCCAGGTTTTTACATTAGCCTGATGTCTTCTCCATATGCTGCTCAGAGATACTTGCTTTAACACAGGCTAATGATTAGGACAACAGCAACTTAATGATTTAGAAAACATGCGCAAAATTCGTTTCTTCCAAGATCAGCTTCCATGAAGTAAGGCTCTTATTCTCGCTATTGTATGGCTACAAAGCAAACTAGATTGCTATATATTTGCAGAGGACTGCGAGTGTGAGCCACAACCTTTGGCAGGTTGGATGTCACAGATGTGGGAAGGCACCACACTGAAATCATATCGGGACCTTCAAACAAAAATAAAATCGCTATCTTGATTCCCATGCTTTTGTCTGCAGAAATCTATTGGACGGGTGAACTCTGTGACTTTGTTTCACCCAGCAACCCCTGCTGACATTTCCCAGTTATGTTTGAAAACAGAAATATTACACACTGTACCTTTAATCTTTTCATTTCATGGCTTATTGTGTTCCAGCGATGTCATAGCAAAATGTGTAGGTTTATCCTGACCTTTGACTGTTCTACCCCAACCTGACCTAACTGTTACCCTCCACATCAATCAGATGCCAGAAATACACTAACCTCTTTAGATAATAACAATCAGAAGTGGAGTATTATAACAACCATTACATAAAGCAGAGTATTATCATTGTCATGGTAAATCCTCAATGATTTTTGATATTGTATGTTCAAACAACACAGCGCTGGGTGCATTCAGGTTAACAATAAAAAAAAAATAATAATAATAATAATAAAAAAAAAAAGCTACAACAAAACACATGATAAGCCACACCCAGCCAGATGCATATATAATAATATGCCTAGCCCGGAAGTCAAATATATAAGAGACATTATTTTTTATATAAGGTCTCAGTAGTAATATGCTGCATAACAATCATGCATTTTCAAATGCAAACATATTCTTCCCCTTCACAATCTGCCAACTTCAGCTGTGACCTTCTGTATCCTGGTGAGTCTTGTCTGGCTCTCAGCTCTAAACCTGCTGTACATCTTAGTCTAACAGTTGCTCATTAAAGGTAACCTGTGTGAGATTTTCTCAAAATAAATTGCACACAATGTGAATTTTGACAACAATCAGTGGTGTTATTCACTATTGGCCATGTGGGCGCCTTGCTGTAGGCATTTTTTTCCCCTCCCTGCTGTTTTCGAAAGGAAACAGCTCACAAATTGGACCAAATAAAAGCACTGTGCACACCATTTGGTGTACAGTCTAATTGTAGTGGCTGCATTTTCTGCATTATTCAAGTGTGTTTCTATGACTGCAGAAACAGCATGGACATCCTACACAGGACATCTGCAAGTTAAGAAGGGACTGCAGCCATGTTTTACCACTTAGTCGTATGAATGTTTTAGTAAAGCTTGAAAGTGTGTTTCTGTCTTGATATGTGTTGACTATTTCAGACAGACAAATATGATTTTCATGGTGGAGGTATTTATCAAAAAATTGTCCATCATTGTAAATGGCCCTGTCGTGACTCTGAGACTTATAGGTTTTATAAAGATATCTTAGCTGATTGCCTCTTTTCACTTGTATCTCTGTATCTCCACTGTATTTGCCACAGTCAGAGGCTGCTAATGGATGTTCTGCTCCAGATTTGCCTTGCGGCTCCTGTTGTTTTCAAAACTATATTTAAAACAGTTTACAGAGGCATGCTGTTGTATTGATCGATAAAGTTCAGCAATTTTAACAGGATGCCTTTTATTCCTGACACGATTTCACTATGCAGTTAATGATTAAAAATCTCTTTTCTCTTTTCTCTTTGTGTTTCTGTATTCTTCATTCTTTTGGCAGGAAAGAGGCAAAATGAAACATTTCAGGATCAGTGATAATGGTTGACTGAGTTTGGCAATTCAGTGTGTCTCCTCAGTCTGTTTTTAATGGATTTTTTAAAACAGCTGGAGCCTGTAACTTCCAGGAGGTATGGCAAACCTGCAGCACAGCAGACAAACAGCAGAAACTTCTGACTGCAGCAAATTCATTGGTGACTATTCACAAAGACTGGTGACAGAAAAGAAAATACACACACACACACACACACACAAACACACACACACACACATATCTATATCTATCTATCTATCTAATTATAATTATATCTATAGATATAGATATATAGATATAGATATAATTACATTGCTATTATCCTTTAATGAGCATGTGGATGCATTTTTTATACAACTTAGGTTTAACCAGAGGCTTACAAACTATTTGAGTCGATTAGATTAAGAAGGGAATCTGAGCATCTACTGATGGGAGTCTAGCAAAGGTGTCATGATCATGCAATTACAAACATTAAGAGCTCTGTTTTCATATTGCTCAAGAGCAGTGACTTGGTGCTGGTGAAGTGGCAATTTTTAGTGGGCACAAACAGCTTTGTTTCCTGCCTTTGGCCATTTCATAATTTCTTTGTTTCCATGACATTGCTTGTGCTGAAATGGGCAAGGGAGTGCAGGAGATGTGAGTGCCAATACAAATGGTGGCTCAAATCCAGCCCACGACCTTTGCTGCATGTCATCTCCCATCTTTCCTGTCTCTTCACGGTGAAACTGTCCAATAAAGGCAGAATGCCAAGTAATAACCTTTAAAAAAGGGCAATTATAATGTAATTAAGACCAGTAAAACTGAGTCTGCACTGGCCTTGATAAAGGGTTGAATTTGACCAATGCCTGTCATCCACAACTGTTTGTAAGCTGTATGACTGCCTTCCCTGTCACTCAACAAAATCCTTATAGGCATCCAAATGTGGCAGGGCTGGTAGGTGCATATTTTTGAAGTGCCTCATAATTATACATCACTCATCTAGTGTGAATACCTTGTCTTTCACAATCAGCAACATACTCTTGCAAAATAGCTACGTGCACTTCTTTATGGTACTTTTGACACACCAAACTGCTTGACTTTGACTCCGTATTCTGCCCAGCTCCTGAGTTTATGCAGTGCCAGTGTCACTGTCAACATCAGGGGTACAGGAGACAGATGGTATGGACTGATGGTTATGCACTGGACGCAGTAACATCACAATATAAAGTTTGTTCAACTGTTCCTATCAATCCTCACTCCGTATCATCACCCAAACTTCCAGGTTGCCGGGATGCATCAGTTGCACGTCAGTCCTCTTTCTTTCCAACACATTTCCCCAAATTGGAGGTGAGGCATGGAATATGGAGATTGCAACTCAGAAAGGTCTAGGGCTGATGATGTGGTAGAGCAAAATCATGAATGTAGTTATTTTTGGTTAAATTTAATACCAGCAGGACAGCAGGAAGAAACATTTTCTCAGAGAGCAAAAATAATAAAAAGAAAACACAATTCTCTCTGGATAATAATAAGATCTTTCCCCGTTATTATAGACAGTTGTCAAAATGGCTTAATTAAACTATTGCGTTACATGCAGTGTTGGCAATAGTTGTATTACCACACACATAAATGTGATCAAGGAGTAACTGAATGCAACTTTTTTTTAATAAAGTAAAATAAATAAACAACAGGGAGCCAGCAAAATAATGGAATCAAATGTCAAACTGTGAAGTTAATTCTGCATCATTACACATGGAAAACATGGTGGCAAAGAATTAACCATCTCCACAAGCATCAGTCCAGCCTATAAGCGGACATAATCTACCCTTGGAAGTAGGTTTGTTGCATCATATATTAATGCGTCATGACTCCTAAACATGGACATCCATCTCCTCTTGGGAAGCTGGACTGGACTAACTGTGGACTGTCTGTGCACCAAGGTGGAGAGCTCTTACCACACTGCTGAAAATCAGTTGGCCATCCCTAAATGAGCTGGCAGCATGAATGTGCCTGCACTTGTGCTACACTGGCCCCTGGAGTCACAGAGATAGAGCCCTAAACCTGAAGTCTGATATGGTACATTTGCTAATCATATGTAACCAGAGGATTTAGGGCTGTGCATACAGGACAGGTTAACAGCAGGCAGATTAATGATGAGACTTAATGCACTAGGGAAGATCATGCCCTCTACCCTGAAGTCCTTACTAATGAAAAACATATTTAGTGTATTACACATGAATTATACTTATCCGTCACCACATACACACAACCTCATACACGACACACAGACTCACCCACTCACACACACTGACACACATACATTAGAGTGAATCCAAACACCTCATTAACACACATCCTGCAGGCTGTCCTTGATTCACTTTGGCATCAACAGCACATTAACACATGTCTGTTGGGGGGTTATACCATTCCAGTTTTCAGGCTATAAATACAGTCATGTCCTCCGCCGTGGAGTTAAACATGACAAGTCCAACAGCACAGCTCATATCAGAGAAGTGATTAAATAGAAAGAGAGATGGACAGAAAAATAAATCATGAAGTGATGGCCAAGGGAGAGAAAGCGAGGGAGGAGATAAAAGGGTAGAGATTACACGTATCAGCGGCAGTAAGTCAGTGGAGCAGGGCGGGAGGAGAGGAGGATGATCGATGACAGAGGAATAGAGGGATAGAAAAAAGAGGAATAATCTGGGAACATCTGGACTTGCCGGCAAAGAGGTGGTGTCCCACAAACAGTATGCTCTCTCTCTCGCTCTCACGCACATGCACACACACACACACACACACACATTCTCTCTGACCCATAGAGACTAGTGTTGTCTCCAACTGGCCTTCATTCTGTGTCTCCTCATCTGTATAAAAGCCAAAGAGCACGATTTATTGACTGACTCTGATATGTTTTTTTGTTTGTTTGTTTGCTTTTTCTACTGTTTCTAAGTGAGCTCTCAGGAGGTTTGCTGACAGAATGGTGGTTGCTTCGTGTCTTGTCACCTCAGACTGTGAAATCAACCGCTTCCATGGATTGAACTCGACTGTAATGGCACATCAAGGAAAGAGTCATTTTGGCCATGGAACGCCCATACTGTGCAATGATGAGTCAAGTTTCAACTTAAAGTTTTTTTGTGTAGGGTGTCTCTGTCCCTGGATACTCCTGCACTGTGACGTGTAACACACTTACACAGCGCACTCCAGGAGTTATTTCGTAATGAAATTCCTCATGCCTCATTTAATTCTGCGTCAGCTAATGATTTCCCAGAATGACTTCATCCTTTGGGGAACGTCACTTGGTACATACAGCTGGGTTTTACACGTGGATTGAGAGAGCAATTTTGGCAAGAGGGTAGGAGTTCCCATTTGGAAAAAAAAAAAAAAAAAAGTGAGCACACCCCTTAATCAAAACACAACAATTTGTGTCTGTAGTGCATGGCAGTCTATTTAGGCTATTTTTAATCCACAAATTGTTATTTCTTTCTTTATATGTTGGACTTCTCGATGTATGACTGTTTAACATCAGAGCAAGATGCATAGTCTATAAATTAGCCTTTACTCTTTCATTTCCGAGCACTGACACCAAAAATCTGACGTTTGTTACTGATATTTTAAAATCAACCATTAAACTCCAATGCAGCTGTGCTGAGAATATCTTGACATCATGTCAAATCGTCTACGCTTGGCCAGTTATTCATAGGAATAAAAGTACACCACCAAACATCAAAATGGACCCAGTTAATTCAAGGTTCAGCACATTGCCAATGGCATTTTTTAACAGTGCTGAAGGGAAATTTCCTTTAATACATGACCACTTTATGACTTATTGCTTTTTCTGTCTACTGTGCAACCTCCAATCAGAGCAGTTTGGGAGTTCTCCTGTGTATTTCCCCATCAAATCTAATAAAACCTAAATTGCACATGGAAAACAGCAGGGAAAAGATAATAAGAGATCATAGGCAGCAATGCACAGGTGCAAAAGAAGATAGCAGTGATGGCTGTTATCACAGCTCATTTAACAATGCTATATTGAGACAGGTTCTTTAACAGGTTACCTTCGAAACAGAGCAGAGCTGTTGACTGGTGACATTCTTTGCATGTTACATCACATGTGATAATTAGTGTCAATATGATGTTTTTGTGTGTGCAAGTGTGTGCCTGTGCGTGTGCTAATGCGCACTGAGGATGCATGATAAAAAGAGAGCTACTTCTAAGCTGACTGATGTGATTAACAAAGGTTACATAATCGTTTAGCGTAATCTGTCTCTTTTTCTAGCTGAATTCCATTTTCTTTCTTCTTGCTTCCATCTAACTCTCACATCTAGTCTCTTTCATTCGTTGTTTGGACCTGTCTTTATCCTAACAAATGGTTGGTTAATGAGTTTGTTCTGTGGCGGCCTTGAACGGCTGCTCCTCTCACGTTGGTACACACACCCACACACAGAGACACACAGACACACACACAGAACTAATTGTTTCCCCTTGGACACAAACAGGATGCTGTTCAGATCCATTGCTGAGCAGAAGCAAACGCTGTGTGTCCGCACACGCAGAGTTTAGACAGACAGAGGGAGCACTGTGGTGCACAGAAAAGGCAGGGAAGACAAACAGCGATCGGAGGGATTGATGGGAGCGTGAAATGATGGGGAGGACAGGGAACAGAAGAGAGAGGCCTTTGATCTCCTCTGACCTAGAATCAAAAGTTGGACCACACTGGTTTTTGTGCCTACATAAACATAGAAAGTCTGCTCAAAAAAAGGGGAGTCTGGAAAAAAAGAATCCTCTTCAATCTAACTTGTGTTCACTCAATCAACCAATAAACCACACAAAAGTTTTCCAGGCTTTTTTAGGTATTAAGTCATCCGTGGCATTCGGAAGTCCATTGAACAATTCAGGAGTTAGACTGTGTAAATTATTAAATTCTTATTCAATAATTAAAAATAATTTCCTTCCTAAATCAGGAGCGCCAAGAAAATATTTCTGCAGGAAAATTGTACCACCAAGTCATTGAATGTGGCCTTGGGTGTTACAGCAAGAGACTATGATAAAGAAAATGCCCAAGAGAATATCTGCAAGAAAGCACAGCACAGTGGGTGCTAAAATTCTCAATAGTGTGCAAAGAAATCCAATTACGTGTATGGAATGAGAGCTGTGTATTAAAGGTTTGTGTCACTCTGCTATTCTCCATCTCCCTGAGCAGTTGTTACATGCACATCTTCAATATTTCACCGTTTATTTGGCTCAGCCCTCTCGTCTCCTGAAAGCAACTCAAACTTCCAATAACAAAGTCTGAGCCAACAGAGACAGAGAGGCTGCAATTAGCAGGTAGGAGTGTCAGCTAAAGCGCTAATACCAAACCGGTATCACAGACGGTGGAGCTTAGCAGTTGGTTTCGTGTCTGGAATGAAGAGTGCCAGCCGCACCACGGCGTCACACAGAGGCAGATACTGTAACATGGGAGCGCTGAGTCAGATGAAGCAACACAGAGCAGGTAGTGAGGTAAACAGGAGTAGTGTTTCTGGATGATGTCAGGAGTGTAGTATCAGAGGCCCACCTTACCAGCAGGTGTGATGTCACAGCCTTGTTTAAAGTGTGATAAGACAAAAGGGCCGCAGGATACTGAGATAGTCTTTCTTTCTTTCTTTCTTTCTTTCTTTCTTTCTTTCTTTCTTTCTTTCAAAGGTATTTCAGCTTCAACCCTTTAGCGCAGTATATGTCAGAAAGACATTTATATTTTCCAATTTCACAAAACAGTTCCAGCAACAACTACAATATAACATTAGAGCACAGGAGATATTAGAAAAAATACATACATTTTCCAGTTTCGCAAAATGCAGACAGCATCTAGGGACATTAACAAATCAGACCATCTCAGCTTCCATTTGCAGTTTATTATATTTCACTATTTAGCACTGGTACAGGTAAATGGTGTCAACATCTTTTCAGCTTCAAGATCTCAATTCTGTCTTTCTTTCTTTGCTCTGTCTCTCTCTCTCTTCTTTTCTCTGTCTCCCTCTCCCATCTCTCTATAAACATATGCACACCCTCACACTGACGCATGTTTTTCTGAGTGCACTGAACCACATACTCCATGAGCTCAATCTCCCAAGGCATTCTCACACGCCATCATGCATGCACACATAAACTCACACAAACACATACACACTGATGGATACCCTCTACAAACCAATACCCATACACATGCATGCACACACAGACACAATAGCAGACTGATGAGGGGACAATAGTGCCTGTGTAAGCCATGTGAGCTTTGCTGTGCCTGTCTCTGTGGGAGTAATGGATTCCACTTCAGCCAGACACAAAGACAGAGACAGAGCTGGGCGGCCTGGGAGCAGAAAGGGTTTAGAGCTGTGTATACACTTCATATTGTCTGTGCAGCCAAGACAGGCCAACTCTCAAAGTCCGTTCTTGAAAACTACAGGTGAACTTTGCTCATACACTTGTGAGATAAAGGATTTATTGAGTTATGATAGCAAGTACAATGATACAGTCTCAACCTCTTTGGTTTTATTTCTTGTTCTCTCTGACTTTCCTTATCTTTACTAGGACAAGGTGCTTACACACACCCTGGTAGTAGTGCTCGCAAACACTGACAGCCATGACCTAATGCACGTACACGTTAACATGTGACTCAGCAGTGGACCTGCACATGTGGACAGGCACGTTGGCAATAGCATGCGCCACGCTGAGCTTTTACAAACACCAAACAACACAATATTGGTTTGTACCAGCCCTGGTTTGACAGCTCAGGGGTTGTGATTGTAGGCCCTATCTGCCTGTAAGTGTGTGCAGAATATGCTTTGGCAGCTTAGAGGTTAAGGCTAAATTACACCAGTTCACTCACACACCTGTACATAAACTGTGCAAAAACTACTCTGTGAAACTTTAAAGTTGCTGTGCAGAAGTAGCTCCATCTTTTGGATATGCAGCTGGCACTTAAGCTAAAATTACCAGATATCCATTCATACTTGCACATTTGAAAGGAACTACTTTTTTTCCTGGTGCACTGAAATTCTGCTCTGGAAGTCAACAATTGGCTAAAGGCTGGTCTGCAGAACGAGGAAAAAGCTCCTACACATCCTTGCGCTTTGAACATATAACACATTTGGTATTAATGCCTGAATTTAAAGTGACTGTAATAGAGTAATACAGCAATTTTAGAAAATGTATAATATATAGTACATCCTTGAGATGGAATTACCTATGCATGACAACTTTAAAGTTTCCCAGAACAGCTTTCCACATTTTTTGAACATGAATCGCAGTGAACTTGACTTCTCTTCACAACTATGCAACCACTATTTGTGACAGACAGATGCAATGATGAGTGATGACAAGAAGTTAAAATAGGACCAGTATGCTCCATTAAGTATGACCTCATGACATATGTGTGTTGTGGTGGTGACAGCGAGTATACACTCCCTCTATATCTGTGAAGAAATCACTAGTTTTACATCCCATAATACAAGCCAGCTGCGTCGGTTGTCGTCGCGGCAACCCAGACTGACAGGAGCCGGTCGGAAACAGAACTTAATTACTGTCTGACACCCTCAGTTCTCACCATGGTCCCTCTCTCCATCCCTACATCCAACCCTCTCTCTCCCCACTTAAACGCCTCCTATCCTTCCATCTGTCCATACTGTAAAACTCCAACTGCTCTGGAAACATGGTTGTTAGAAATGTGAGACTGACATGAGATGAGAGTTTGTACTGTCTGCTCCGTATGTCTCTCAGTCGTCTGTCAATTAAATTCCGTCTGCCTGAATCTGTCTGATCCTTCTGACCCACTCAGTCCAAGTACTACGTTCAAGGTTCAGCCGTATTGACCAGTCCTTAATTGCAGCAGCCTGGCATTAAGGACACAGGGATCAGAGTGAATATGTAAAAAAAATGTCCTAAATACAGTTTGTCCTCTGACAATCTTTCTGCTTTATTCACACAAACAAAATGCACAGCCTTCTTTTTCTCCGCCAGCCGCATTAGAGCTCTACTAATGGCTACAGTAGGTGTCTGTAATGTTGCCTGCTGGGGGGGTCAGCCATGTAAGTAGGGCTTAGCCTACTGTTATCTGTCTGAAACGATGGACAGTAGGATGTGGGTCAGGGCTGTCCATTTGGACAGACACTAATGACTTGAACATATGCACATGTACATAGATGTACACACAGTTGTGCCAGGCCACGTTCTTTGGTCCAAACTGTCTTTTAGGCCACCTTTAGCTTGAACAAAACAAAATGAGTTGGCACAGACTTTTCAAGTGATGCTGATCCTGTTGTGACTGCTGTGTATGAATTATGCCACACACTGAGAAGTGTGACCTGCACCTGGTCCTATAATGCAAAATGAATACAAACAAGGATACAGACATAGACTGACCCGAGGCAAACACCCCATTGCTCACCCTCGCATAGCACATACTTATGCACCCCACCCAAACACTGCGAAACACACCACCCATCCCCCAAAGACCAATAACTTCCACAGCAGTGTGCACATTGAGTGTCTGGGTCCAAAAACAGTGATTTTATTCACTTTCCATGAATCATGGCACCATTGATTCATGCATGTATGCATGATTTGTCTCTCTTTTATTTTATTTATTTTTTTTAGTTGCTGCATGCGATTTTCCATTGACTCGAGCACTCCAAACAACAGCTGTCCATGTGCATTTTCTGTTGTCTCACCTGTCAATCATGCTGGTTCATGTTGCAGAGCAATCAGTGGCTAACTATTTCCATGTGAGATATCTGACCTCCTCAGACAGCCCGGCATTCACAGACAACATGAGTCCACAGCACACACACACACACACACGCACACACACACACACACACACACGCACACACCTTGCATGCTCACACATGAACACATACTGATCCACACACAAAAACACAAGCACATACACACACACACACACACACACACACACACACACACACACACACACAGTCATGGGGCCCAATCCCTGTAGTTTTGCATCACCTCCTCTGCTGGCCTCCATTCCATTATGACCGAACTCAAGTAACTCCCTGAGTACATACGCCTGCCAGCAGGGTTGCTGGTTGAATTCCCTCTCCAGCTGTTTGTCTCACATGTCTGCCACAGAGGTAGAACGGAGAATAGGCCCAAGATATACAATAGGTCTCTTCTGACGTTTCTAATTACAGAACAGGACATAGCCGAGAGAAGGATGTTAATGCACTGTGGGTCTGCTCGGGCTGACTGCTATAATTACAATCAGCCTGGATTCAGCCTGGCATAGCCTGGCCCTGTCTATATGCCCGGGGTGTTAAACCACCCATGGCTCCCATTAGAGGACATGGGCTAATGAGAGCAGTCCACACACATATACTGAGAAACACACAAATACACACACACACTGTGTCCAGAGTTCACTGTGCTTTTACTGCAGGCTGGTGAGCTTAATTTCACACTTTTGCCTCCAGTGACACACACGCACAGACTCATGCACCAACAGCCCTGAGAGGGGTGTGATTTTAAATAGAGTCATTATGAATGGAGCTGGGAAAGAGCCAATTAAGAGTGTGTGATTCTAATTATGCCACTCACTTTACTGCACCCCAGTCCACCAGGGAGCAAAGGCACAGGAAATGAGTGTGAGGGAGAATTTTTAAGGAAGAAATAAAATGGTGAAAAGAGGTTAAGACAGGAAATGTTTTCAGAGAGATAAAGAAATGGGGAAAATGAATGAGGGTGGCAGAGAGAGTGGGTGGAAGGAGGGAGAGAGGGAGAGAGAGAGAGAGAGGGAGAGAGAGAGAGGTGGGGTAACCTGATCTCTGTCCTGATAAAGCCAAATTTATTTTGGAGGGCAACAAAAACAGCTCTGTGTCACTACGCAGATCTACGGGGCGGGGGGTGAGAGGAATGGTCGAGTGAGATGCTGTTAGAGTGAAAGAGAGAGAAACAGAGAACCCAGGGAGGAGGAGAAAAAGGGGGAGAGTGTAGTGATTGGGAAACACGGGGTTTACTAGGAAAAGAGAAGTCAGATTAGGTCAGGAAAGTGAGACAAGCAACAGGAATGCAAAGCAGATAGATAGATAGATAGATAGATAGATAGATAGATAGATAGATAGATAGATAGATAAAATCAGAGATAGTATGTATGAGAGAAAGAGAGAGAGTACTTGAGGGAGTAAGAGAGTAGTAGCTAGTAGTAGCATTTAAGCGCAGCCTTGAACCACAGTGAGGCAACCACAATGAGAGGACTGCAATTAAGATTTTCCCAGAATAGTGAGAAAACAGGAGAAGAGAGACCAGCCAACTTCTCTGCTGGCCCTACAGCTTTCATAGACACATCACAGCACACACTGGACTCGCGTCGATACATTCATTCTCTCTCTCTTTGCATGGCAGAAAAATGTCACATCAGTCTCCTTTGCAAGGTGTGCAAATGCAAAGTCAGTTTAACGTTTGCTTGCTTATCAGCAAACGTACACACCTTGCTGAATATGAGAACCCTGAGAGAGCCTGGCTCGAGAGCTTCCTCGTCAGGGTTCACTGATTAATTCGGCGTTCATATCATCCACCAAGCTGCACTCGCTTTAATGAAATCTCAACTTTTCAACGTTTTATTTCTACCAATTTTCCTCTCCCTAAGTACACGGCAGAGTGGTGGCCAGCAGCGCAAATCAATTTTAAAATGTATAAGACAAGCAGAGCGACATTAAGCAGTGACATTTCGAGGTGGAGAGTGACAGTGGTTTTCTCTGCTATACAAAGAGCGGAAGACAGAATGGCACATATCAGAGTTAATAGTGCATGTACTGCTTTCAGAGAGATCAAGGTTCACACATTTTACTAGCTTACCCTATGAAACATAAGAAAAAACACTCAAGATAAACCCAAGAAATGAAACTGGAGTATGCAAACTGCAATCATGAAATGCACACAAACATGAATATACATGCACACACTGAATTAAAGACACACACAATCTGACAGCCCTTCCAAACTGATGTTGATAGGGCCATGAGATAGTGGTCCCTCGAATCACTCCCACATCTGATATCATCCTTTGATTTGACATAGAACAGTGCAAATGCAGGCACAGTGTACTGTTTCAAACCATAATACAGCAGCAGCGTGGGTTGAATCTACACACACACACACACACACACACACACACACACACAAGCATCCATGGGATGTGGGTAGCCATTGACGTTAACCCACTTAAGTGTAATATCCAATAATGGGATTAGCTCTTTTGCTCCATTGACGGAGAGGAGTGGAGCCGAGAGAGGAGGGGTCCCACATGCACCGAGACGACCATAAAATCAGTCCCCGGCGACGCCGAAGAATTCGTTCTCCAATTCATTCTCTAATTCATTCGCCTCCTCCATCGTCTCCAGTTAAGGTAAAAGTAATAAAGGATGCGAGGAGGCCGAAGCAAGCTGCTGTGTTGTCAGATTAGCAGACAAACAGTGTGAGTCCTGGAGAGATGATTCATAGAGAGACTCTCAGCCTGCAGCCATAAGCCAGTTATAACCTGTCTTAGTGTGCCTCCTCTTCATACCTTATCCCCCCCCATAGAGATGGACATAGTAATGCGATTGGTCTAATCGTATGAGAGCAACAATAGGGACTTTGAGGTACTAAGTAATTCACTCCTACACTGTCCTTTGTTCAACCCCTGACCTGGCCTTTAAGTGTATCCCAGCTAACCTGACCCCCAGGCTGTAGGACACTATTAGATTACATGCCTCCACTGTACTGACACTGTTGACCAGGAGGAGGAGGAGGAGGAGGAGGAAGAGAAGGACATTTCAAGTCGTAATTTACCTTGACCTGAAAGGGTGAAACAGAAAATGCTTTTACTGTTCTCCTAAAACTCTTCTGTTTTACTGTACTCCTAAAACTGGAAAAATAGGAGAGACCTGAATTCAAACTGTGTCATATCTGTATTAAAGAAACCATCATCACTAGTCTGAGGAATGCAATTTTATCGTCCCTGGACTGAGGTTACATATTAACATTTAAAAAGTACCATTATATTGTCATATCAGTATTTTTTCCCAACATTTTTTTTAGATTAGCTGTATTTTTTTTTCAATGGGATGAAACTCTTCAAGTCTCCTAAAAATGTTGTTGTCAAATTCAAGTATGATTAAGAGGCATGTATTTTGCAAAATTCATCACATCACTTTCATTTTTGAAATTGCTCTGATTTGACACTTTGGTCATAGGCATTTTCTATCTCTGACAGCACCATAAAAGCCCAAATCGGAAAAGAAGAACATTTTATTTGAATGAGGAGAGTCCCTGGTGCCTGAACCTCCCTTCTCTTGCAAGTGAATGATCTCAAAAACATCAGATCGGATCCCCGTGAGCCCCTCTGCTTACAGGATCTGTGTGTATGTCTCCCTCCGTGTGTGTGTGTGTACGTGTGTGTATTTCTAACTAAATCAACGTCTTTTATTTCATTAGTCCATTCTGGTAGAGGACACCATCTGTTAGCTGTTAGAGCTTGGGAGGAGACCACCACCCCAACTGAACTTTCCCTCACCGCCTGCTCTAATTCTCCCTCTAACCTCCAAAATCTGGCCTAACCTTCACACAACCCATCTACTGCTTTCAATCAGGATGCTGCGAGCCCAGCCCGTCTACACTCGAGCTACTTCTATAACAGCCACATCTGTAAGTCCAGAATTCACTCAAAAAGAAGGGAAGCGTGAGTTTCTTTGTGTTTTGCGGGTGACCCTCTGTTGATCAGGTTTGGCACCGCCGTGGAATATCCCACAGTGCATGTATCCATCTGCCAAGGATAAACCATCCAAACCCCCCTGCATGTGTGTGTGTGTGTGTGTGTGTATGTATGTGTGTGTTGAGAGAGAGAGAGAAAGAGTGAAAGAGTGACAGAGAGAGAAAGAGTGAGAGAGAGCGGAAGAGTGAGATAGCTGGCCTAGACATTGCTACCTCCCACTTGTGTGATTTAGGAGACCCTCGGATCACCATGGTGACCACTCTCAGTGCCAAGAAGCATGCACAAACACACACGCAAGCACACAAACGAGCAACACATCTCCTATGTTGACGAGAGTGGGCATCAATTATTAATAGACTGTGCTCACTAAATTTGTTTCCAATCTCTCATTAGGCAATTTCTTCAAGAATCACATCTGTGCTTCCGTTCTCAGTGTCCTCTTGGTGAAGTTACCATTATTATCTTCCATTATTATCCTCCGTGTGATGCTCTGTGCAACTGCATTAAAACTACTGAAAAAAAAAAAAAAAAACGCATACAAAATTAGTGGCTGAGTGGGTACATGGACGTGGGTGGATATGGCTGTATTTGCATTTACTGGTGTAGTCTAGTGGCACTTCATATATGCTACAATTCTATTTGCTCAACTGGGAAAAACAAAGGAGGGATAATGATTTAGCTACAGAGACACAGACGTTGCATGTGTGTGTGTGCGTGCGTGATGGGTGTATTTATGTGCAGAAGCAAACAGGGACAGCCCCTGACACGGCAAGCGATAGACCAAGTGTTCTTGTTAATTAAGCGACTGCACGATTATGCAACGAGCCTGACCATGCCAATTGCAGACGTACAAAACAAGCACAGCAGAGGAGACAGCAGAGAGACAGAACAGGAGATGGAGAGAACAGCCATGTGAGAGGGCTGGGGTGAACCGCGGACAAAGAAAAGCAGCGAGTGAGAGAAAAAGTGTGAGAGAAGTTTGACGAGAGAAGTTTGAAAACCAAAGATAGAGCTTGAGTTGAACAGATGAGATGGAGATTATGCAGGCCTGCAGTCCACAGCCAGGCTGAGGCTGGACGCTGCGGTTCACAGTGTGTACGTTTGGGTGTAAGCTGCTGGTGAGCATGCTGTAAACTATATTTGGAGGGGGTCAAGAAGTGTGTGCATGCATTTGGGGAATGCTAACGTATCAGTGACACACACACATGCACTTTGCCCTTGCACCTGTAACATCGTAACCTTAGCAGTTTGTGTGTGTCTACGTGTGTGTGTGCTTGTGTGTGTTTCTGTTTGTTTCTGTGTGGGTTACAAGGCCTTAACTTGGTTAGCGGCATTACAGCGAAGCTCTGACTTCTAACCCTCTGGTCCTATCCATAGACGCCTTTAACATGTCATACATATTTCTCTGTGGATAAGCCTGTGGATCTATGGGTCATTTCAGGAAAAAATGCAAAAAAAACAAATAGACAAACAAAAAATAAAAACAAGGCAGCGCCCCGGTGGCGCACCAGATAAGAGCACGTACCATATGTTAAGGCTGAGTCCTGATCGCAGCGTCCTGGGTTTGAAAATGACCTCGGGCCATTTGCTGCACGTCATCCCCTCTCTCTCCCCTGCCTTTCCTCTCTCTCTCTCCTCTGTCACGGCCAAATAAAGCAGAAATGCCAAAAATAAATAACGTCATTTAGCCTCATATTTACTCTTAACTGAACACGTGAAAAATGTGCTAGATTGGGATAAAATAATTAATATAATTCTGCTGCTATTCTGCCTTTCTCTTGTATTTCTTTCTTTCTTTCTTTCTTTCTTTCTTTTTACTTCTATCGTGGGTTTTTTCTTCATGTTCTTCAAATTCATAGAGCATGAAAATGTGTGACTGTCTATGGTACTGTATACGGCCACTGTAAATTGATACTTACACAATGTCAAATCTGTATATGGAAAAAAAAAAAAAAACACAAAAAAACTTTTGCTATCTTCATGGATGAAACTTGAAATGTTTATGAATTCCAGAATACAGAATATTTAACAACATCAATTTGTGGAGCATGAAGTCCTTACTTACTTAAATTTACTTCCTTATTTACTTATGCCTGTTTCCTTACTTAATTACTTGACCTCACTTATTCACTTGCCTAATTTTATGTACAACATATTCAGTTATTTACTTATGGGCCAGTCCAGTTCATGGCTGCTTGTAATCCTAGTGTCACTGGTTTACAGTGCAGTTTCACTTCAGGAATTTTTCTAAGACCAAATGTAAATATGTTGAAACAAGGCAGACTAAGGCAGATGAGTCCACTAATATCAAGCAGATAACTCTTGATTTAAGAAAATTCTTGACACAAGTTGATTGGCATTGGACATTGGACATTGGAGTGGGATTACAGAATATGAAAGCTGTGGTCATTCATTACCATCATCATCAGTGTACTGATATGTGTGATTCCCCTGGTGATTCTGAACCTTATTTGAGAAGTGATCCCTAATGAAGTCAGAAACCAACTAAATGAAACTGTGCACCTTCAAGTTTTGACCCCGTCTATAGCCAAAAGTTATTTGAGTCAAGGTTGCATGCCTACGAAACACCTGTTTGTTTGAAGATTTTTTTTAGACGTCATCACGTTGTCTTTTACGTCTTTTATGCCTCTTTTATGTCTTATGACAACGTTTTACACTAAAAAACGTTCTCCCCTCAGTGAGAATAAAGCTCACTGTCACTTACTACTTTAAAACTGAGGGACTCCACGCCGGCTCCTGACCCCAAAGTTAGGATATTCTGCTCTAGCCAATAAACAAAATGTAAGGATACGAGCCAGACCTGCGCGACAAAGCCATTGTGCTCTGTTGCAGTGATGCATAGTTTAATTGGCTGTTTTGACAAAAGTCTAGGAGCAGAACTACTGTTTGTTTCATTCGTTTGATTCTGTGGATGAGGCATAGGAGCAACAAAGCTGCCTTCACCTGTTTCATATTCAAAAGAGCTGCTTGGAACAAAGTGTTCAGGAAGTTACATTATTTCCCGGCCTGCCGTCTGTTCAACTCTATAGTTGGATTTTCTGAAAGAATGGCATAACAGAAGCATATCCTCATAACAGAGTAAACCACTGCCAGTAAACTCAAATGTCGATATGAAGATATGTACTCACAAACATACACACGAACACAAATTCACACACACACACACACACACACACACACACACCCAGACACACACACACGCATGCACACAACCGCCCACACACCCTTGGAAGAAGCCAGTCACACCTCGCCCCCATAGAGTACATGTCAGCCCATCTGGGATCATTAACACTATTGAATATAGGGCTGAGGCCAGGAGGAGCATGGAGGGAAGAGAGAGGGAGACAGAGAAAAAGGGAGAGGGAGAGAGAGTGGGGGGGAGGGGAGGGGGGGTAGAGCAGGATAATGGATTCTCTCCCAATAAATGCACTGCCTGAGGTACTTTGGGGGGGAAAAAAACAGGGATAAGAAAAGACTGGAAATGAGAGGGAGGGACGGAGGGATGGAGGCAAACTGGACGACAGGAAGATGATGGAAGTAGCAGATGAAAGAGAGCAGTAGGGCAAAAAAAAGAGAGAGACAGAGCGGAAAGATATAGCCAATGTGAGAGAAAAGCAAGAGAAAGTAAAGGAGAAAGTAAAGGAAATAGGCAGAAATGCACATTTGAAATGAACATTTTGGTCGGGGGCTGACAAGGGCTCTGTGGAAATGGGTGAACAGATGACCAGAAGAAAGGATGGGAAGGAAAGACAGCAGAGACAACAGATGAGCCGGCAGAACACAGAGAGGCAGACAGACAAAGAGATATAACAAATGATGATGGCAGAGGCCGGCAATGCAAGCTGAGTAGCTTGGTTAAATATTTCACTGGGGTTTGTGTGTGTCTCTTTGTGCGTGTGTGTCTGTATGTGTGTGTTTGTGTGTGTGGGCTTGTGACTGAGAGTCCCTGAGAGACTGAAAGGAGGACAGAGGGAAACGGAGAGAGTAAGCAAGCGAAGTGTGCCTGTTGACTGGGCAAGTTAATGATTTCTGTGCACTGAATAGTGAGACAGTGTTAGTGCAGGGGTAGGGGGTGGGGGTGCAGGGGCTCATTTACCCCCTGCCGACACACACATGCAGTATTGTTTTGGTCTGCATGTGTGCCCAGGCTTTGTTTCTATACCACCCTGTGCGTGTGTGTGCTACACGCATATGCAGAGGTGAAACACAACCTAGATGGCATCTTTCCAGCTGCACTGCAAAAAAAAAATCTCCATTTTCTCACAGACATTTAGTCTCACAGAGACTCAAAATCCTGTTTTCCTTAAAACAAATGAAGTAATCTGTCTGTGGAATGGAATAGCACGCTTGTTCCCAATCCTAATCAACTTGTTTCTAGAACCAAGTGTCATTTTCTTGGTACTAACGGGCTGATCTGCCTTATTCTGCCTTGTCTCAGAATATTTCTGCTCATTCCAACCGGCGGCACTATCTCATCCAACAGGCAGATTTTTTCACTTATTTTCTGAAAAACTACAATTTAAAACTATTATAAAACTGAACGACTTGTTGCAGTATGCATGGGTTCAGTCCATTGCTAGAGACAAAACACAGCCTTAAGACTTTGTGTCACTAAATGCCCCCCTGCCAGCCTAGATATCAAACACATGGAGCACTATTAAGCAAGAGTGTGCCGTCCTGTGTGTGAATGGTGGGACCACCTGTATGCAGATGGTTGTGTGTGAATGGGGCCGGGGAATGTGCCTTTGTGGTGCCAGAGAAGGAGCAGCTTGTCGGAGTGTGCCGCTATGAGCCGGGAGGGGCAAGGGCCACAGGAGGCAAGGGGAGGAGGGCAGAGGGCAGCAGGGCGACAAGCTGTCCATGTGCACATGAAACAATGCCAAAGTGTTAACAAGCTTAAGCTAGCAGTAATGACAGAGGTTGGTCTAACAAAAGGCATGCATATAGAATGCAATCTGTG
Source organism: Myripristis murdjan (assembly GCF_902150065.1). Taxonomy (NCBI): domain Eukaryota; kingdom Metazoa; phylum Chordata; class Actinopteri; order Holocentriformes; family Holocentridae; genus Myripristis; species Myripristis murdjan. Next base: position 19,532,180 of record NC_043995.1, read on the forward strand.
ATTAACTAGACTCAATGAGGAGCATATTTAAGTGATTTTGATCTTTGAACCCTTTATTCCCTATTCATTGTATCATGCTGCTGGTCTGCCATATAGTTGCTGCACTATTTCTCACACCTGGGGTTATTCTCTCTGAGAGGGGCTGAAGGAGGGGAGAAAAAAAAAGCAGATCAGCAGTCGATGCAGAGGCTCGGGGCACAAAGAGTGATGAAGAGATAAAGACAGGACAAGAAAAGGCAGAGATATGATCAACAGGATAACAGCTCGCTTTTCTAATGCAGCAACAATAGAGATAGCTGCAGGGATCAGGGCCCTCCCACTCTGCGGTGTGCCATATTTTGCGGACTCTAATAAAAACTGTGTGCACATGCGTACACTAGGTGTGGGTGTGTGTGCAGATGTATGTGTGTGTGCTCACGTGAGCTGCTACTAGGCAGCCACTCCACCGTGCTTGGTTTTTCGTGCTTGTGTTTTTGTGTGGTTGACTCCCAGGTTTTCCATTTGTGTTGTATCGACAATATTACGCCCTTCTTTCACTGCTTTCTCTCCCAGGTTCGACTCCACCTCATTTTGGTTTCGATTGCACATTTATCCACTGTTTCTATTAAGCAAACACTTCGGCTTCTCAGTTTTGTGTGGGCTGATGCGTGCGTGTGTGTGTGTGTGTGTGTTTCTGGAGGAACATCTCCACATCTTGAGGGAGACCACTCTGAACGGCAGCAATCCCTGCTTTGGGTCGAGAGAAAGAGAGAACTGAAAATTTAATAGCCTAAAGGGACCCAATCTTTTTTAATAGCTCTCTCCTACATATCCTTAACCCCTCTTATAAAAACATTTATTCTGGCTGGGTGATACGTCTGTTCTTCCTTAGCCACCATCTGTTTTGTCCCTGCCTTGCCAATACATACATTATTTCAATCCACACTCCTCTTTAACAGTCTCTTCTACAGGTTCCGCTTTTATTAATGCTTACATTTGCTAAGGGAGGGAGAGGAGACATTTCTGGGAAGAGGCAGAGGTAGAGAGAAGGTGCCTGATTTCTTTAATTACTCTGGTTATGTAATTGCGGCATTTCCACTGAGTGCTTAACAACTCATGACAGATACCTTGATGCCTGGAGACGCGTCCCTAGAAAATAAACAAGCCCGTTTCCAATTGCTAAAAAGTTCATAGTCAGGCTGTCAGGCCTTCCCCCGACTTCCTTTGATCCACTTTTAGAACTAGCAGGCCTTCCATCATCTCACACATGTTTTCTGTGTTTATTCACAGCCATTCAGCTTTCTTCCCCTCTTCTTTCTTGCTTTTCTGTCATTCTCTGAATCTCTGATCATGCCTCTCTCTCTCTCTATCTGTGTGTGTGTGTGTGTGTGTGTGTGTGTGTGTGTGTGTGTGTGTGTGTGTATGTGTGCATGCATGTGTGTGTATGTGTGTCTGTTTTGGCTGTGGGAGGATTAAGTCTCACCATAAGAGTCATCAGTGGTTTCCACTGGCAACAACACTGCTACTGTGATATAAGAATTGACAGAGATGATGTGTATGTTTGTTTCTGGGGGCGTTTTCTTGTATGTGTGTATGCATTTATTCATTTGTGTATGCGCACCGTATACATGTGCATGTGTATGCGTGTGCACGTGTCCATGCATGTTCGTGTGTGTATGTGTGTGTGTGTGTGTGTGTGTGTGTGATGGGAGATCCCAACCATCCGACTCTTGGCTGCAACGGCAGTGATGAGGTGTATCTGTGGGTTGTGTGTTTCTGAATGTATCTTGCTACATGGTTACGTGTTGGATAGGTGGGATGTGTGTGTCGAGGAGATCCCATGTTTTTTACAGCGGAAGTCTCTTGGCAAGAGGCAGAGCTGGCAGTGTGGGACAGTCATATCTAGTGTTGTCTATGTGTGAGAGCTGGGGATCCTATTGCTGATTTTCTGAGTGTTAACCCTCTGAATCACTGGCTAGTTTTGGTGCTGCTGGAACAGAATTTGCATTTCAGTCACTCCTTGGCAGAAAACAGTACACATCGTACCTGTTAAAAGGTCAGACCACATACTGAGTAAATGAAAGACATTTTCTTCAATGTAATATGAATAGCTCCTTATATAGATGGAATTATCCAGACAGAGCCTTTAGTTCAGTAAGGTCCACCATCGCTTGCATTTTTAATCACGGTGTCAGTATTTCGCTAAATTGACCACTTGGGCCCGTTTTTTCCTTATCATCTCTCATTTCACTTCCTCTCTTTACTTATCCCTTCTCCCTCTTTTTGGGGGAGACATTATTGAATGGAAAAGCACCCTCAGCCATGACTAACATCCCCTTGCCTATGGGATCTACAGTAAGTGTGTGTGTGTGTGTGTCTGTCTGTGTGTGTGTGTGTGTGTGTGTGTGTGTGTGTGTGTGTGTGTGTGTGTGTGTGTGAGATACTCTGTCACGGTGCCAGGGCGTGTGTGTGCTTGCCCAGCCAAGCCTAGGGACATTGCAGTCAGACACTCACAGCTTGTCTGAACATACAACAAACACACACACACACACACACACATGGTACTAAGGCACAGTACCTCCTCCTGTTTTCCTGGAGCTCTGAGGCCGTGAACCAGTTAACCCAGGCTGGGCTCCATCCCGGCCCGAGGGAGGCCCTCTCCTGCTGGGGCAAAAATCCCGCTGACACCCCGTGGTCTGAACCTACAACGTGACTTTATCCACTCCATCTGTGTGTCTGTTTTCTAATGTTACCTGTCTGGAGACGCAGCTAAGCACAGACCAGGAGATTAGGCTTACTGATAAGATGGTAATAATTCTTTACTATCTGACAAACACTAATCAGCACACCAGTGGGCCAAGACAGCAACCAGCTTATGCGAGTACACACACACCTCTGTGCAATGATTCTCATATGACTGAAAATAATCTCTTATTACTCATAAATTAAAGAGGAATGTTTTCCTCATTCAGACTGGAATTGATGAGACCACAGAGTCGAAATTGCTATAAACACCAAATACAGCATGTATAGGAATTTGACTTGGCAGCATGAGTGCAGGGAAATATTAGCAAACTATAAAGCTTGACAGTGAACACTGATGCACATGATGCGTGGTTACCAATGCAATACAACACAACAACAAACCTCAACACAAGAGCATAGCAAAACACAACAACAACAACACAGCAGCAACACAATGAATTGCAACATATTAGCCTACAGCGCAATGTAGCACAATCCAAGCTTAACACACTATCACAGCACAACACACAACGCAACAAAACACAACACAAACCAATGCAACACACTGCCTTTGTGATTTCACTTGTGTCAATCCCATTCCCATCATTTATTTTTATTACAATCATTCCCCCTCCATAATCCCTTGTGTATTCACACTGACATGATTTTATAGACACGGGATGAGACCACATTTCCAGTGAAATGACTCTCTTGTCCCTTGCACAGACTGAAAAAAGCTCCACTGAGAGCTGACTTCATAACCGTTTTGCATTATGCTTTTATAATTCGGATAAATCCATTTTCTCAGTAAAATCCTGGGAGAAAATTCACTTCAGTGCACCTAAAATGACTTTGGTGACCTACTCTGCAGTGGTTTACAGTTACCTGATAATACTTTATGGTTTGTTTTATCTTGTTTTATATCATGAGGTTATAATTATTGACAGTCACTAATTGCTCGAGGTGTTTTTCGCAAGGGAAACTTTACCTTGTTTTTTTTTCTGCACTCTTCCCGTCTCACACCACTTGGTCTAAAGTGCGAGCTGCTCTCGGAAGGTGTGGTCTCAGTCCGCCAGGTGGGCGGTGCATTCAAATCTTCGCGCTGCCATTGGTTGATTGCAGCAGGAGGGGCGGGGCCAGCGCCAGACAAAACAGACAATTTGCGCTCCTGTCCGGCACTCAGAGTTGCAACACTCTCTGGTAGGAGACCTGACAAACAGCTGCTTTGATTTAGAAAGAAAACAAAAGTCGCGTTTTGCTCATCAGCGTCGGCTACACCCTTATTGACAAAGGCTCTTTGATCGTCGCCTACTTGTTGAACCTGTTGAGGCTCCCGTGCAGAAAAGGAGGAGATGGATTTGGTGTGGCTGGTGTGTGTGGCAGTCAGCATCGGGGCTTGGTTCGCCTCTGCAGAGAGACACAGCGTGTACTGGAACAGCACGAATCCAAAGTAAGTGTGCGTCTCTCTCTCTCTCTCTCTCTCTCTCTCTCTCTCTCTCTCTCACTCACTCTTTTTCTGTGTGTGTGTGTGTATGTTTGTGAGAGAGAGTACAGAGCCAGGTATACCCTGCACCGGACAGTCTCTCTGGATAGCCTGTGTGTGTTTATAGCTCGGCAATGTCTCCTGTGGAGGTGTATTGTTCCTTTGGGGCCAAGCAGATGTTACCAGTGTCTGTACTCTTCACCGCTTCACATCTTCCTTTATGGTTTATCCCGGCAAATCACTGTAGCTGTCTTCTCCTCGGGCCCGCCTGGGGCTACTCATGCTCTCAGAGCGCTACAACTCCGCTGCTGTTGTTGTCATTCGTGCGCCAATTACCGGTTCAAGTGACGTTTTCAGTGTGGCCTCTGTAGTTCTACCTTAAAACCCAGTTAACGGGATTGTAATTAGAGTCTTAGCCCATGCAGCAGGGTGTAAAAGAAGAGCGGGGAAAGATTTGGGAGCGGATGCCTGGACAGATGGACAGACAGATTCACCCCTATATTTAACCGCAATACGCAGACACAGACATGCTCTAATAGTAATAAATAGACCGACGGACTGACGTGGAGGAACTTGACCAGTGACACTGTCTGGAGTCCGCATCTGTGTGTGTGTGTGTGTGTGTGTGTGTGTGTGTGTGTGTGTGTGTGTGTGTGTGTGTGTGTGTGTGTGTGTGTGCCTCAAAACACAGAAATATTGCAGAAATTAACAGTCTCAAAACAAATATTACTATATTACTCTCCGTATTCATAACAGTAAACCTACTTGTTTCCATGATAAAGTGGTTTTTCCTTTGGGAAGAGAGAGAAAGAGAGTGTGTGTGAGTGATAGAGAGAGGGAGGGAGGCAGAGCGCGGTGCGTAATGCTGATTATTTTGTTTTGGGGTCAGAAATGTAATGCTATCCGACCACTCAGCGGGGATCGATGGAGCTTGACAGACGCGCAAGATCGCAGCGGGATTTATTGAGCTTTTAGCGTGGAACGGACGATACTGGGGCTTGAAAGACAGTATTATTTATAACAGAGAGCTGAAACAGAAGGACGGTCCCCGCTTCAGCCGAGAGATAGGTCGATTAAAACCCGCCACCGAGACGAAACAAGGGTAAAAGCTGTTATGGCCTTTTAGTCTTGTCTTGATTGGATTACTGGCGCACTAATTGCCCTTTAACAATGGCAGTAGACGGGGGCTAAAAAAGCCCTCCATAACAAGGAAAACAATGGTTCTGGTAATTGGATAACGAGTCTAATGGAAAAGTCCTGGCCTCATGATGCGTGATGATGCCTGCTGTCATGGGTTAGTCCAGGAGTGAGTCAGTCACCTGAGTTTGACCTACCTGAGTTACACCTGAGTCACCTCAGACAGACAGAGGGAGAGAGAGAGAGAGAGAGAGAGAGAGAGAGAGAGCAGCGGTTCAGAGAAGATGGAGGGAAATGGGAACTATACAGAGGGAAATGTGAAACCAATCCCTTTTAGGTCAGTCTGAGAACAGGCTGGATAAAGGGGAAATTGGAGCTCCAAGTTTAGATTCAAGTAAGAAAAGCTGATAAAGACAAAAGAGGGTTGGCACAGGCACACACACACACACACACACACACACACACACACACGCACACACACACACACACACACACAGAGCGAAGGTGGTGTGGTTCAGACTCAAATCTTGTGTCTGTCCTCTAATCCGGCCCTGGACTATTTTTGCTGTCAAATGGGAGTTGCATAACCACAACAAGAAAAATCATAATATAACACTAATCTGTTTGCCAGCTTCTTGCTAAACATAGGCCCCAGCATAGTCAGACATACATTTCACACACTTCCACGCATAAATATGCAGCACGAGCCATGTTTGCTGTAGGCTTCATATTGTTGGGCACACAGGCGGCAGACACTGTCCACTCTGCCTCAGTCTCATACCCCCCCGGTTGATCCAAGACCATTAACTCGCTCGCTTTCTAGTGACACACAAACAGATTGAGAGAGCGAGAGAGAGAGAGAGAGAGTTTCTGAGAAAATCATTGTCATTTCGGGTTTCAGCTCTGGAAATTCATGGCGGCAGAATCATGACAGCCGAGGAACTAAATTGAAACCATAATTGGCTGACCCCCACATGTCACTGTTATTATTTTGTTTTTGCCACACTTTACACTACAGTCTCCATTACGCTTTAATCCTTCATTCCCAGACACCCTTCTCCCCCACTCCCCCCCCCCACTTTCTCTTTTCTCCTCGCTGAACGTTTTCCGTCTTCTCTCCGTCTTTACTGTCAGTGTCTCCTCCAACCATGACTAAAGCCCACCTGCCTCAGCCGTCCCCAGTGATCAATCAGTCACCTGTTCAGAGGGATGCAGAGATCCATCAGTGGCCGTCAGTGGCAGCAGTCCGTAGATAATTGATGCTAATTGATTCTTGGTCTGATTGTGAGCAGCGATTTGTCTTACAGAGAGGACAGTGTCCAGATGGTAGCGGCTTGTCCACGGATGGTGGGGAGTGTGCAGATGTGATGCTCTGACAGTAGGGAAGTGTGTCTCGCTGTACATGTCCACTCTGATGTGTGTGTGTGTCTGTCTGCGTGTGTTCCGCAGGCCCTGTCAGTATGACTTAATGATTATAGCTTAATCCGTGGCCTCGGCCCTGTAGGAATTTGACACTGGGGGCTTGTGTGTGTGTGTGTGTGTGTGTGTGCCCATGTGGGTGCAGTTTTCCGTCTACTACATGACAGATGGAGAGGCATGTTTTTCTCACTCTGGTCCGGTCTTGTTTTCACACTACTACATGCCTGTGCCCTTGTATCTACTTACAAACAGTGTGTGTGTGTGTGTTTGTGTGTGTGTGGGCAAGGAGAGAGGGAGGGTGTTTAAACTTTACCAGCCATTTAATCATTAATTCTGTTAAAATTCCTTCTTCCTGGAAGTGCTTTTATTTTTTGTTGTGGACGTGTGTGTGAGTGTGCACACGTTTGTGTGTGTGTCGCAAGTGCTTCAGTACAATATAGGGAGTGGCCCTTACCGTATGCAGTCCTGATAAAATAATGTGTGAGTCACACTTACACACACACTTGGGGGCAAGGGGGAGTACTCGTATGTTAATATTAGCTACAGCCAGCATTCCACCCCCAGTTTCCATACCCAACTCTGTCAGCTGTGCATGTGTGTGTGTGTGTGTGTGTGTGTGTGTGTGTGTGTGTGTGTGTGTGTGTGTGTGTGCGTCCCTCCCTCAGTCTGTACCTGTCTGTTCCTCTCTCCATCTCCACTCCCTTTCCTCTCCTTAACAGCTGGGTCTCCTCCTAGACTGGCCACTCGCCCCGAGCATCTCTCGCTCTTCTTTTCCTTCTCTCTCCACTTGCTAATTTAAGCATATTCAAGATCTCTTCTTCTCTGCACAGACGGGCTGTTAACAGAGTAGCCCTGTGCCTTCATATCCTTCATCACTGGGTTGTTGCCCTCACGCACGTCTCACAGAATGGGTTTGTTTTCCGCTCCCCTCGTCTCTGTATGAACATCTTTATCAGGAGTTTAGTGTAATGTAATATTCTGTTTATCTCCGCCTGTCTCTTACTCTCCGTCTGCCCTGCTGTTTCTGAGGTGGCAGGCCTGCCTGAGCATGCACACATGGCCTGGAGCATGGGTTTGGGGTGACTGCAGTCGTCGTCTTTCCCTCACCCACCACCAGCCGCTGCCTCTACATTTCATACATTTATTTCTCTCCTGTGTCTCCCTTTGTCCCCGCTCACTCATGATTTACCCCTCCCTGTCCCATGTCCCTTCTGCTTGTTGGCCTCTAATCTCACTAGAATGAGAACACATACACACTAACATAGATTACAAGTGGCTTGTAATCTGACCATCTGACCCATAGACACAAAAATCATCATCCTGCTGGATTCATTCTATATATATTTATGTTCCTGTGTGATCCCTGTGGCGTAACTCTCGTCTGCTGCGTTCAGCTGTATTTTTTATAAATTTGTTTTATGTGTGTGTGTGTGTGTGTGGGTGGGTGGATTAGCTCTTATGCTATACATAAGCTAGACAGTGAACTTGTAGCTATTATGGCAGGATCATATCCACCATAATCTCCCAGATGGAATTCATTCTGCATCAGAACAATCAATTTACAAGCGCCATAGGACATTTCCATTTAGCTCGCTGTAAAGCCCATTTTTCTGCCCATTCAATCACATCAGATGACTCTGTGTGTATTTCCTGCTGATATAACTGTTCTCTTACCTAATGTACTTATGTGCATAGCTTCATGCTTGGTAGCACACGGCAGAACCCAAGAATCACAGGGATTACATGTGGCAAAATTTGCGAACTACACTTTACTTCTGTATTTTGTGGCCGTAACCCCCTCGTCCTCCCCCCCCGTTTCACTGTATCCGTGTACCCCTGTTTTCTCTCAGCTCTTCCTCTCGCCTCCTTATCTGCGCTCCAGACTTCCTCCCCCCTTCCTCCCTCCCCTCGCTCCCTTTCTGTCCCCCCTCTTTCTCACAGACCTTCCTCTGTTTGCCCCAGTAGTTTTCCACAGAGGACAGGCGGAGCGCCTCTCCGCCTCGCTCTGCTAACATTAGAGAGGCCTTCTTTTGCCCAACATTATAATAGTATGTGTGGCTATGCATGCATGCGTCTGTGTACTCTGCTCATTCATAGCATTTCAGGAATACCTTGGCGTTGCTGGACTCTTGTAGCTCACCATCGCCCCCTAAAGGACAGAGCCGGCGACAGTTACAGGACGCCGTTCAGGGGAATGTTTTGATTTAGTTGTTTCAAGAGTAAAAAAAATAAAGATAATTGGGACTGAATTCAGAGAAAAGATTTGTTTTCAGAAGTTACTGGTCTTGCGCTCTCTCTCTCGCAGGCAGACTGACCTAAAAAATGCAGGCACACATATTAACTCACCGTGACCCTCAGCCATAGTACATATTAAACCAAGCATGATACCGTTTGGCCTTTTTCTATTCAGCGGAGAGCGGTGCAAAGGGGACAGGGTGAAAAGATTTGGGGCCAGGGGAGAGGAGTGAAGGGTGGGGGGGGGGTTGTGCAGGCCGGGGTGAAAGAGGGGTGAACCAGAGAAAGGGAATTGTGTTGAGAAATTAGCCTGGATGAAGAGCTCTGGTATATTATGTCAGCCTTAGGAGAGGGCAGAATGAAAGGGGGCAGGATGGAGGGAGAAGGGGGTGGGCGGTCCCATTCTGGAAGGCTAAAGGAAAGACAGACGGAGGGAGGAGAGAGGGGGACAGTGATGGATGAAGGGAGGGGAGAAATTTGGAATTGAATAAGTGAGAAACAGCCGTGTTGACGTTTTTAAAAGCGCTCAAATCCTGCTAAGGCCAACGGCATTCTCGGTGCCCTAACTATCAGACACACGCTCACACACACACAGACATGCATGCACACATACACTCACATGCACACACTTGCAAACTGAGCGCTGTGGGGAACTCCAGAGTTGTGTGCTGCGGTGATAATCCTGGCAGGGACAGGGGGTATTAGGCCTTCAGTGTTGTGTGGTCGAGGAAGACAGGTAGAATTCCCACTGCACCAATCTTCTCATCGGAAGACAATGAAATAGAGAGAGAATGAAGGCAGATTACAATGGAGGCTAATGTAGATAGACTTTTTAAGTGTATATTAGATTAGCTCTAATAGAGCAGCCCACTAGTGAGTAGCTAAACCCATTATTACAGCTGACAGCTCCTCAGCCTATGTGAAAAGGGGGTGTGAATGTGCCACACCACCACAAATTAATAGGGTATTAAGTGTACACCTTAAAGTCAGAACGTGTGTTAGGGTGTGAATGGGGAAATTTGATGAGTGTGTCATGTGAGAACGCAGTAAAACATCCGAACCAGCAAACTACCAAACCCCCCGTCATGACATTCCACCCGGCACACACTCACTGCTGATTACCTGTGGAGCAAATGGCTTGGGGGATGCATCTGTTTAGTGTTTTACTGGTGCTGATTCGTGTGTGTGTGTCTGTAGCAAACATCACTAGTGCTGAGTCAGTAGGAGTGTGTGTGCGCGTGAGAAGTTTCGACCCTGAACTCTAACCCCTCGACCCGGCTCACAGCTTGAAGCTCTCCATGGAGAGACTTTCTGGTGAAAGACAGAGTTCCTGTGTCAGTTCCCTCAATGAAACCTCTGACAGCTCAGGGGACAAATGAAGGGATAGCAAGGATTCCAGAAAAAAAAAAGAAGGAAGGGACGAGGGGAAGGAGGTAAGAAGTAAAGAAAGGGAAAAGGCGGGAGAAGGGAGGTGATAGAAGAGGACAAGGACAATGGCGAGACTTCAAAGCCCCAGTGAAGAGAAGCAAGTGTTGAACAGCTCACCTACTGTCATTTCCACTAGCATTACAAGCATTTTACACCCTTACACACACACACATACGCACACACACACACACACACATGGATATGTACGCACTTTGCCCACTGACGCAACAGCTACAGTAGCTTACTAGTGAGAAATGATCTGTTCGCGGGAGAGAGGAAGAAAGACTACAGTCACCTTCAACCCTCTCTGTTTACCCACACCTCAGTTTCTCACTCAGATGCAAACACACACACACACACACACACATTGAAGCACACATACACACACACAAACTCATGGAAGCACACAAGAGGCTCCACCAGGCCTTGATAAACAGATGTGCTCGCTGAGCCTGGGGCATGAGACGCCCTGAATAAGGGTCTTCAGAGAATCCCTGTCCCGTGCACACACACACACACACACACACACACACACACACACACACACACACACACACAAACACCTGGGGAAAGTAGGTGGTAGTTTTTTTTCTTTGCAACCATGCACACACATGGCTCTCTCACACACACAGCGCAGCTATCACATTATTGCGACTTTCACTCTCCCGAGAACTGTCAGTCAGAGGGGAAGGACGAAGCAGAGAAAGACGAGACTCTCCAGCAGCAGAGAGAGCTTTGATGAGCGAGACGTAAAGCCGCAGAGCGTGAGGGAGAGGCCTGGTGGACGACATGGTGGAAAAAGGGTGTGTGTTTGTGCTCTGAGAGACACTCAGGCCTGATTCGGCAGACGTCGCCGAGGTGGATTCCTCCCAGTTCTTTGGGCTGTGGTCGCGTAGAGCTGGATAACACACACACACGCGCGCACACTTGGATGCTGCCACTGTCAAAGCACTAAAAATACTTGTGCAGACACACACAAGTTGGAGCAGTGAAAGCTCCAGAGGGGGTAAGGTACAGGGGTTGAAGGGGCTGTGTAGCCTTCAGGCTTTCTGTCTTTGGGGAGGGAAGGGTATAATTACACCGCATTCACTCCCCCTCCCCTCCTTTTCTAGAGAACACATTGGCCCCAGACCCCTAACAGCTTTTAATTAGCCAGACCAATGGAGAGGAGGAGAAGGAGGGGGCAGGGAAGGGGGGAAGGAGGAGGTGATGAGAAGGATAAAGGGAGTTTTCTTAAAAGGCACGACTGTGAGTTGTGAATACGATTAGCAACAGAATCTATAAGTTTTGTTGGCTTTTGACAAGCCTGTGTTTGCCTGGCAGGGTACACTAGGCCGCTAACAAGGGGGCAGTGTGGGAAAAAGGTGCATCGCATGTAATTTAAAAAAAAAAAAAAAAAAAAAAAAGACTCTCTACTTCAGAGAGAGCCACTAGAGATTCTCAAACATCTTGTTCTCTCTAACCCTGTTATTACTGGTCTGACTCAAAGAAAACAGAGCAGGCAGAGGAACAAAAATGAGAGCAGAGATTGTTTTGGCCAATTAAGCTACTACAGATGTTTATGTATCTTTTCTCTTTCACTCAAACACACACACACACACACACAGAGAGAGAGAGAGAGAGAGAGAGAAATATTGCACCACGGTGTTTACAGACTAACTAGAGGATTTCAACCTTGTTTGATATGCCATTGATTGTAAGTGGAGGGAGGCAGTGGGTAATCTGCCTATTAGCCCCAGCTAACAAGTGTAGAGCCGTGCTCAACTAACAATACATGTTTTGACAGGCAAGTTTGCACTAACCGATACACACACACACACACACACACACGGGGAGGAGGGGCTGGAGGCCCACATTAGGAGCCAGTGTGTCTGTGACTGAGCAAGTGGGTCCTGACAGGAGTCACAACAACAGGAGGGGGTCAGAGCGGCCTCGTCTGACGCTTTGATTTCAGGGCACACACTCACAGCTTACATAAACAATAGCAGACACACAGCTAACACATTACGAATTGTGTTTTTCTCACTTTTGCTTTCAGTGACACACCCACGGATGCAGGCATATGCACACACACAAACACACGCGCACACACTCCAATGCACAAACTCAGCATGCGGTTGTTTCCATTTAGCACAAATTGAATTTAGGGATTAGAGCTTGTTACCCCATGAGGTTGTAATCAGAGTCATTTACAAACATCAGTCTCTCTTCAGCACCAGGCCCTCGGCTGTACGCGGTAGTAGCGAGTATGCCAGCCAGCCACACATCTTACACACAAGCACACCGCAGGCTCAGCTGCATTATGATTACTCTGAAGGGCAGAAGAATGAGAAGGTTGAATCTTAATTTACCAAGATACCAAGTGAGAATTTGTGACACAGAAATTATTTTTGCTACGGCTCAACTGCCACCGCGCAAGAGGCAAATTCAAGTCCTTTGACTCCTCTATACTTACATACTTATTGTGTGGAACTCTCTCAGCCTATGGTGATATTTTTTTACTATGAATTTTCACCAGTTGACTACTAATTTTCACACGCGTGAGAGAACCGCACAACATCAGAAATTCACTGTTGGACTATACACAATCGCTACCTTTTTTTTTTTTTTTTTTTTTGCTGTGTCTGTGCACTTCATTAGGACAGAGAAAAACGAGCACAGGAAATGAGCAAAGAGGAGACGGGGAAAGCTTAAAAAGAACCATTAAACCAAATGAAAGGTAAAGATGAAAAGAAAGAGGGAGAGCAACAGTCTGACTGTCTCCACCCACTCTGTCGCTCTCTTTGATGGAGTCAGGGAGAAATTGAGAGAGAGAGAGAGAGAGATTGAGACAGCAAATTAGGGCGAGGAGTCACATAAGTGGAACTAACAAACCCGTGGACAAACCAACAGGTGCAGGGAGACAGAAATGAGAGAAAGACAGGAACACATAAGGAGTCAAACGAGTTGTGCAGATGGAAATGGAAGTGAAAGGTTGGAGGGGTGAAAGGGTGAAGGAGCAGGATGAGGAGATAAGCTGCCGTTCAGAATCTAGCCTGCCCGTTGGCCCAGTGGCAGAAAACAAAATCAAATCGCACGGCTGAAGGGAAACGAGTGAAAAGACAAGGTCTGTACATGAGATGGAGGGAGAGTTTACGAGGTTCTAGGCGTGTTAATGTTATGTTCTTGTCGAAAAACGTGAAGTGAACAAGTCCAGCCTGATTGGCCTCTTTCAAATTGTGTAGCACTGGCAGGTCTGCACAAGAACACACCAACACAAACACTCTCACACGTTGCCCGGCTGACACCTTTCAGCTGTGTCTAAATGGTTGCATTTGCGTGAGTCAGGTTGTTTTTCTGCCGCTCTGCAGGTGTGTACATGTGATCAGCTCACGCCATCACTGATTCAGAGCTCTAGTCATAACAGGTGTGTGGGTTAGGTTGTCAATGAGCCTTTTGCCTTCCTGGGTGCGTGCTTCACGTGTCAATACAAACCCAACCGACATCCGCATCCTAATTGTTTAAGTCCTTTTAAGTAACAATGTTTTCTCGCTCAAGGCTGAGGAGCTTTTGTCAATGACCTCCTCTTTCTTTGTGTTTTTCTGCAGTTTTCTCTGGGACGAGTACACCGTGGAGGTGCGTATCAATGACTACTTAGACATCATCTGCCCCCACTACGCCCGTGGTGAGCTGCCGTCGCAGGAGGCTGAGCGCTACGTGCTGTATATGGTGGAGAGGGAGGACTACGAGGTGTGCAAACCTCACTCCTTCGACCAGCTCCGATGGGAGTGCTCCCGGCCCTTCGCCCCCCACGCTCCCGAGAGGTTCTCCGAGAAGTTCCAGCGCTTCACCCCCTTCACCCTGGGCAAGGAGTTTCGTCAGGGAGAGAGCTATTACTACATCTGTAAGTATTCACACCTGCAGATTTGACATCTTAATGTAATGGTAAAAAGGTTTTTGTGCAGAACTTTGTGCTGAATTTTCTCTCTGACTCTTACCAGCCAAGCCATTGCATCACCATGGCCAAGAGTGTCTGAGGCTGAAGGTGGATGTCATCGGGCATAAAGGCTCTGGAAAGGCCAAGGCAGACAAAGCCAAGGCAGAGGAAATGGAGAAAGGGATGGATGTCGGAAAAGGAAAGTTTGCCGCAGCTGGGGGAGTGCACAACCCCTCCAACCGGCTCCCAGCAGGTGAGGATTGTTTGAGAAAATAGACTTGAGCCTCTGAAAAGGGGAGTTCAGTTGGGTCCATTTACCATGCATGAATGATGAAATCAAATACTGACACTTCCTCCGCTCTCTTTCCACAGATGATCCCGCTGTGATGGAGCCTAATGTCCAGAGGAGTATTGGCAGTTCAGGAGTGCAGCTGGTCTCTCGCTCTCTCTTCTTCACCATGATCCCAGTCTTATTAACCCTGCTGCTTCACTGAGGCCGACTGGGACGCTGTGACACTGCTCGTCCCGGGCCGAGCCACACCAGAGACAATGCTAACCCAATGCTGGTCATTGGCACAACGGACACTCAGAAGATTTTTTTATAGAGATTTTTTTTATATAAGCATGGACAGAGCTGCAAGTGTGTGTTTGTGTGTTTGATGTGTTTGATGTATTTGTGTGTGTGAATGCAGACGTCACTGGAACGTGGATCGTTTCAAAGAAGAGGACCTCAAAGATTTTTTGTTTTGCTTGTTTTGTTTTGTTGTTTTTTTTTATTATTATTTTATGACGATGGCAGTTTCTTACTTTTGATCATGCACTCTTTTTTCAAAAAGAGACAATATCAACAAAACTGGAAACAAGCATATGAAAAAAAAAAACCTGACGAATTAATATCAGATACAAACGACAAGAGGATAACAATTATCCTAATTTTTTTGTTCCTCTCAAAGCATCATACCTTGGGTACAGCTGTGTTGTATTTCTGGCATTGCTCATCTCATTGTCATTCTCATTGTTCCTCCTCTACATGTAGAGAAATGATTGGTTCTGTGTATTGGATGTGTTATGACCTATAATGACGGTATACTTTATGTAGGCTTTTTGTCATCTTGTTGTGTAGCACTCAGCTCCCGGTTATATCTCTTTAAGCCACTGTTTAGGAGCCCCGTCGTGACATTGACTCTCTGTGATGAAGACGCAGGCAGACGCTTTTATTCACTCTCTGTATTCTGGATAAACATCAGAAAATATCGGACATCTCACATTTTTGGGTTACAAGACATTTTGAGTGAACGAATTGTGGTTGTGTTTCCTTTTTGTTCCACCTGTGTGTGTAAAGCTCACCTGTACGGTTTGCTTTAAACTGTAGAAAAGGATAAGGGAGAGATCGGGGAGAACACACAGCAATGGAGGAAGTTAAGGTGTTTTTCTTGTGTTTGTGGCCTGGGAGCTGAGCTTCTCCAATGATCTTCGCTGTCTTGACAGTATCATGGTACACTGCCTGTTATGGTGATGTTTGCAGACCTGAATGCATTTGCACATTATAGAATAAGAAATCAGATTGAACAGGCTCCCCAGAATACACTTACCATCATGTATACAGATTGTTTTGTTTTTCCTTGTTAAACATATTTGTGTCATTTTGTACATGTTTGTATGTAAATTTGTACATAGATAAAATTATATGAAAAAACTGTTTAAAATGTGAAAAATCTTTAGTGAAATAAAAAAAAATTGTGATGTAATAAAATATTGTGGCTGGTACATTTTTTATCGCTACTAAGGCAAAGCTGAAGAAAAAAAAAATGGACTGGATTTGCTTTGGCCAGAATTTGAGCTGAGAATCCCACAGAGGCGGCCTGCCTGGGAAGACATAATTGATGACGCAATTTTTTGGCAAAGCTATCCATCTCCAACTGTATGAAATTTCACCAACTCTCTCCAAATTTCAACCCTTGGGTGCTTCTCAACCTCTATTTTCTCATTCCCTCTTTTCTGCCCCCTCTGTCTTTCATCCTTGCTGACATGGTTTACCCTGGCTCAGACTTCACAGTCTGAAAACCAAACACAAGGGGCGAGAAGGGGGGCGATGAGGGCGGGAGGGAGCTGGATAGCGCAGGGAGAGAGGACCCCACAAGCAAACTGACAACTGAGTGTGAGGGTGTCACTCTCGCTTTCTCTCTCACCCTGACACTCAAGCACTCTCTCTCCTTTGCCCTTTTTTGCTGCTCTGTACATCCTCTCTCTGTGCTTCTCCCCCTCCTCTTCTAAGGAAAGCAGCTGAACATCCTGAACACATCGGGGCGCTGGAATGAAGAGACACACACACATCGTCCATGGCCCGTTATAAGCCTACATGCAAACCTCAGAGATGACTCACTGCTGTGAAAAGTCTCCATCCCCTGTAAAACCAGGCAACATATATATTCCAAAACAGGACATTAAATTTTTGATTTGTTCTTCCATAATCATGTCATGGTTCAAACGCACAGATGATCTCATAATCTCAGAAAATCGTTATATAACACCCATGTATCTATAGAGAGGGTTATAAACTCTTCAACGTCACCGGGTTTGTGATTTCTGCGCTACTGAGATTTGTTCAACCCATCAAAATTTTATTTTAAATTCTAGTGGAGATCCCGAGGTTTCCAAAAATACCAAATATGTGCTGCTGAATTACAGGGTTTAAAAGTTAATACACTTTACCCGTATGCTGTATGGATGATGGAGCAGACCACACATGGCAATATTTGCTGTGGGCCTTAGTAATGTTCCTGTTCAAGATGATATCATGTGGCCTACAGGGATGGGAAGTGATGAATTACATGCTGCCAGATTATAATTATTAGGCTGTAAAAAATACGAATGTAGTCGGATAGAGTTCCTGAAAGGAACAGAGTGATGAGAGGGTGGTTATTTTTGAAAATGCAGGTGATTCGTTTTTGGACAACATAGACAGGAGTGACGTAAGGGGAGGGATGCCATAAATGATTTAGGGGCCCCGCAGAACTGCAGGGACCCTGCAACAAGTCAGGGATTATTGATTTTTATGATGTCAGGTTTACTTAATATTGAGGGAGGGGCAAAGTAAACTTGTCAAGGGGCCCAACATTCCTTGTAGCGTCCCATAAGGATCAAATATACTCATGGTGACAAAAGGCATCTACATAGCAAAAAAAGCTTGACAATGATAGACCTAAAAATAACAATATTATCATGCTTCACAGCAAAAAAAAAAAAAAAAAAAAAAGAGGATACATTACAGTTTTATGACACAAAGTCAAATGAGAAGGAAAATTACTCCTCAGAAAAGTCAATTCCGCAGTGGATTATATTTGGCACTTAACCCGCCCAGCCCTGCAAGGCCATGATCACTGCTTTTGCAATGATGCAAGACTATAAAGGAGACATGAAATTCATGTATCCAAACATGAATGCCCTAAAAATACCACAATCTACAAATCTTTTCATACAACTTCTTTCTCATAGTTCTTGTAATTTCAGCAGGGGGCTTGACTGCTGGCCTCACGCCTGCACCACTCCGGCACTTTAACAGTAAAAACTTGCAAATGGACCACGTGATCTGGCCTCTTGTTTGATCTGCTATGTTTATTCAATGACTTATTTATATTAGGCCTTTTTTTAAAGTACTTTTTGAGCTTTTCCTCTACGCTGCACCATGTAGAGCACAGTCCTCCTCCCTCTGTGCACACTCCCTCTGGGACAGCGCAGTAATGTCCACAGGGAAAATGTCCACGGGGAAAATGTCCACGGGGAACGCCTCGCATAAAACGTCCCTGGACATTGCCTCACTTTATAAGCCAAAACCTATCAAACATGGCAGAGCCCGCTCACTGGGCCCTCCAGCATCTGTCAATCTGCCTACGTGTGCGATCCTCCAGCAGGCACTCCAGCCCCATTACAGCGTCGCGACCCCGCCCATCTTCTTACGTGGCCAATCAGAGCGCAGGAAGCCCGAGCGTCCTGATTACAAACACGGAAATACAGTGTGTGTGGACACCGTCAGCGTAGGTGATTTCTAGGAACAGCTCAGTTGTAGCTCAAATTGATATTTGTGGTTGTAAACGCACATTAGACGTGCAATACCTAACTAGGTAGTACATTTTTTTTTTTTTCGTTCTATGGATTTTTTGCAGCTTCTGTCATGGGCCTGCATCATATTTACAGTCGGGATGTTCTCGACTGGACTGTAAGTTGTGCTGCTGATCACTTTCATTTTGTATTTTTTTTCCCTCATTTCCAACTTCACTTCTAACTTCTGTTCAGTCACAACGCTGCTCTAACTTCACTTGAGCCGGTGGGGAAAATGACAAGGAAGGGATAAATGTGTTTGCAGAGCCCGTGTGTTTTTATGAAGTATTTCCTTATTCTGATGTGACAGTAACTTTTGAATGTGTGAGCATATGGAGACAACTAGGTTCATTACCTCAGTCTCAGAAGTATCTTTGATTGTCTAACAGCATTCAAATTGCAGCATTCTCACTGTATCCCATGCATGTGTGTGTGTCTGTGTGCATGTGCGTGTGTGTCTTTATTTCCATCAGGACCGACCTGAAGAAGATGCAAGCATCCAAGAGTGCTGAAAATGTCCAGTTTCTCCCTTTCCTCACCACATGTCTCAAGTGAGTGTA
Organism: Myripristis murdjan; assembly: GCF_902150065.1. Classification (NCBI taxonomy): domain Eukaryota; kingdom Metazoa; phylum Chordata; class Actinopteri; order Holocentriformes; family Holocentridae; genus Myripristis; species Myripristis murdjan. The sequence goes on from NC_043995.1 coordinate 19,551,180, forward strand.
TGTGTGTGCGTGTGTGTGTGTGTGTGTGTTTGCACTCACACACACCTCGTCCTATGAATGCCACAGTGTTGACCTGCTCTTGCCCACATCCTGACACCGATCCTGTGTCAACAGTAACCTGGGCTGGTTGTATTACGGGATCCTGAAGAAAGATGGCACGGTCGTGTTGGTCAACGTCATCGGAGCCGTTCTGCAGATTGTCTACATTGTTTTCTACTTCCATTACACCAAAGAAAAGGTAAGCACGCCCCCGAGAAACGAAACCGAAAATGCGAAAAATGCCCTCCACCAACTCCACCCACTCCTCCTCCTCCACACCCCTGCAAAGTCGCTGGATTTACACACGCAAGCTGCTGGGTGGCTCTCAGGTGAAACTTGTTTGTGGCTGTATGTGCGTGAGCCCCTGTCATGCTGTTGTTGTTGTTGTTGTTGTTTTTCAGAGGCGCGTGATGTCTCAGACCCTCGCAGCCGGAGCGGTGCTGGCCTGCGCTTGGTTCTACTTCACCACGCTGCTTCCCCACGGAGAGACCCAGCTGGCACAGCTCGGCCTCACCTGCAGCGTGTTCACTGTCAGCATGTACCTGTCCCCGCTCACTGACCTGGTATGCTGCACGCCTTACAGGCAAACACAACACACAGAAAACATGCGAGTGACTGAATTTCTCTTTCCTGACTCGCCGGCCTTTCACAAAACATAGAGACAAGGTTCAGAAAATATAACACACCCTATTCTGGTCAATATGGACGGGATTAATATCACAATAACCATAAGAAACGTATAGTATCACCTATTTTTTCTCAGATCTAGTTTTGACGGTGATTGAATTTGTACTTCAGTTTTAACAGTAACAATTGAATGTGTATCATTAATTTATCACAATTTGATTCTACTGAAAGAGGATAAGTGATATTGATTCATTGCCCAGCCCTAAGTGCAAGCTGGTCAGGCCATCCAGTGCTGATTGCATTTCACCATGAAAACCCAGGAAACCAAGTTAATGCCCATTGACGCTCACCTCACACGTTGTGCACATCGTCTTTTCTGACTCTTCTGAAAATGTGTTCATTATCACACACACACCAGCGGGGCAGCTTGCTCCACAAGGGCGTGCAAGTAATCCAGAGATTGCAGGAAAATTGCATTCTTAGTCATTCACAACAAAAGAGACTCCAATTTTAAGGTGTTTCAGACAGTCTCTTCTGGCGTTGTGCACCATCCTAAGTTTCAGGAGGGGTGAGGGAGCTGCCATTTTTAAGCACTAAATACAAAGCATGGTATAAAAGCTGAATGTACATGTGCCACCAGAATATTCAACAAAAAATTGCACATATCACGTTTTCCACTGTGCTTTTTTTTTTCCTTCATAAAATGATGTTGAAAGACACCAGTTTGCTCTCACAGCATGGACACATCTCAGGTTCACCTTTTTTTTTACTTTGGCCATGTCACAAAAATGTGCTAACATGTCGGCTTAGTGGTCTTCATGTCTTTGTTGTTGTTGTTCCCCAGTCTGCGACTCCAGCTAATAGTCCTTTTTGCTCTGAGCTTTTCAGTGCAACCGGCACCTCTGACTCTGTAATTCAATACATACAAAGCCCAAACCCTACAAAGGCTACCCATCCAACTGTATGCCTATGATTATGCCCAGGATTAAAGTATCACTGTATCTCTAATTCCCCTGGAACCTGTGTTCATGTTTACTTAGCAAACTGCACATGCTGCTATTTACAGATGCAAGGATAAAAACCGCCCATCTCTGTTTCCCTTTGTCTCTTTCTTTGTCGTCTTGTGGCTCTCCACCATCCTGTTTTTCTCCTTCCCTCCCTCCTTTCCTCCATCTGACTCCTCATAATGACCCCCAGTCAGTTTCCTGCCTTTCTTTCCCTCATCTGTGTCTTCCTGTTGTTCCCTGCCTATAGTGTTTGTGTCTCATCCCCTTGGTAACAGTCTGCTCCGTCCCTTTACAGTTAACAGTTGATGTATTGTACGTAGACGCAGCATTCACGGTGCACTGCATTGTTCAGAGATTACTGTAAAAGAGCGAACCCCAAAGCCAGCATTAGGAAGGCAAACATCCCTCAACACACTCAGTATGTGCTTCTGACTGTTATCTGGTGTTGCTGCTTGTATCATGTTCATTTCATTTCATTTTTCATTTTTATTCCGTATCATGAAAACAATAGTTCATAACCAATCCCAAGTGTGTTACATTTGTTTCATTCCATGATCGGAAAGGGGCAGGAAGAAGAAAGTCTTATATTACCAGCCCCTTTCTCCAAAAAAAATAAAGCAATAAAATAAATGGATGGTCTGTCCATCAGTCATTACTTATAGAAGATCAAGCGAAGTTGATTTGTTAATTGATCCTTGTTGCTGCCCTCCTCTCTCTCTGTCTCTTGTTCCAGGTAGCGATCGTGCGTAGTGGTAATTTGGAGTGCCTGTCTTTCCCTCTGACTGTAGCCACCTTCTTCACCTCGTCCTCCTGGACCCTCTACGGCCTCCAGATGAACGATTACTACATCATGGTGAGAGCCGCAGAGTGAATGTGCACCTGCAGTGGTGCATGTATTTTTATGTGAGTGCAGTTCTGGAACATTCAGCTTGTCTCATTTGAAAGGAGGCTTTCCAGTTTGGCGGTATTTTAAAGAAATTTGGCTGCTCAGGACTGTCGCATTATCATTACAGCAAGAGGCACAGGACACATTCTGGTGTCTTGATTTTGGTAAAAGTGCAGAGAGCCAGAAACTTTATTTATTTATTTGTTCATTTGTCCCTCCCTCCTTCATTTTTTAATGCCCTTTTTCAAATACAAAGAATTCTGTAATGAGCATTGATAAAACCACATGCTACAACAAAGATAAGGAGAAAAAATGAATCCTGTGTCGGTTCAAAATGGTTCTGTCCTCTGCTTTTTTTCTTTTTCCATTTCCACTTATGAATAAAATGTTAACCAAACAAAATAAAAAAGATTCAAAATGAGCTGGAAACGTTGGTCGCACTGCAGTGTGAGTTGGCTACCACAGCCGTTATACATCCTACCAGAGGTATAACCTGACATAAGGTTGTTAGCAGTGCCTTTACGTTACCTTTTTTAGTGTTCAAGTCTTACCAGAGGCTTGATTACCACTTAGTGCAACTTGGTATTCTAAGTCATGACCTTTCCTTGTTAGCATGTCTAAACTCTTATAACCTTTTGGACAAAGCAGTTGCCAAGGTAAGACACATTCTTAACTCAGTACCAAGGTGATAGGAAGCTTTATAACATCACATTACATCATTTAGCAACTTACTGTATTTACATTTTGTTGTCAAACCAACCGTTTATCACAGTCTTCATCAGCTAAGCCTGCAGCAACAATAACTTTCTTTTAATGGTTGTAATATATATTGTAAAGAAGTGGGTCTGGTAAAACAGGTTTGTGGAGTGCAGTATGGTCCACATGTGACCTGAGGAGATAAATCTTCAGTCTCAGGTGAAAGATGGGCAGCGATTCAGCCGCTCTGGCAGAAGGGGGAAGCTCGTTCCACCACTGTGGTGCAAGGAATGAAAAGAATCACGACCGGGGTGAATGACTTGTGAGATGGTGATGGTGGGACAAGACAAGGTGCAAAGGTGGAGGAACGGATTGAAGGAGCTGGACTCGAGATTACAGACTGTAGATATGGAGGGGCAGTTTGATGCTCTACCAGTGTCTTAAATTTGATGTGAGCAACAATCGCCTCCTTGCAAATGAAATAGACCTTTTGTTTCTTGATTTTGACTGTTGATTTGTCATTGCAGGTTCCAAACACACCGGGGATCCTCACCAGCCTCATAAGATTCTACCTGTTCTGGAGATTTGCATCTGTCCGTCAAACCTCACCATCCTACAGACTTATCCAGATATGAGGGGTCTTAGGGGTTTTAAAAAAAAAAAAAAGGAGAGAGATGACAATTCTGTTAACTTCGTGGTGGACTGGATTATTTCTCTCCCATCACTGGTCTCATCTTATTGGTCATTTAATGAGACAAAGTTGCGTGGCAAGACCCAAGCTCCTGTTGAGCAAGGCCCCTCAGAAGCTGGGGATAATGTGTCATGTTTGTTTACTCTATTCAGTCATTCCAGAGAGGGGCTGTGTTTCATAAAGCAGAATTACTCAGATGACTGCAAAAATGATGATTAATTATTAAATAGTTACAGAGATTTATTTCCTGGCCAACTGGGTAAATCTGTCACTTGAAGTACCCCCTCTGCCGGTGATTGGTTTCCTGTGGATTCAGAACTTCAGTCTCCTCCTCATATCCTGGTGCCTTCTGTTAGGCGCCCTGATCCTCAAAGAGCTGAGGGGATTGGAAAGCTGTTCCCAGTGTGGTGAACTGAACTTTCCAATCTTTATCCTTGCCAAAGATTTAGTGGCGGTGTAACTTTCTGGCTGCCAACACAAAAATGCATATGGTTTCCCGGTTTCCTGGGACTCCCTTGAAGTGCCTGTGGGATATTGTAGCATCCTGTTACATGTTGGTCCCTCTGGCCTGGCTAGGCGATTGATATCATATCACCTTCGGAGTCAGCACTCAACGTCTCTAACACATTGAGCCTTTCCATCATCAAATAGAGGGAATATTTTGTCATAACAGTGGCAGTAACTTATATTTGTTGGAAATTATTTTCTTTGTATTTGGATATTTGATTTTTTTTTTTTTTGTATGTCTGTGTATTTTTATATGCTCTTGTATATGAGATTATATACATGCAACATGAAATTAGCGCTATGGGATCTTTTTACGAGTATGAATGCTGGTGCTAGTCTGGTGGCTGGTTGTCATGGGTAATAAATGTATTTTATGGTTACATAAGGTCTTGCGTATTCCTTATTTACTGTTTGTGATAACAACATATGGTATTCAAGTCAAACAGCTGAGTGTCAGTGCTGATTTAGTCAACTTGTAAGATGTTCATTTGCTTGTATAACTCAAGATAAAAGAAAAAAGTTTTTTTTTTTAGTTCAGCAAAGGAAGAAGGCTGCACTTGAACATTTGAGGGAGGAAGCCTCTCATTGTAGTTTGGACATTTTTATTTGTTTTGGATGTGGTAATGAGTTTACATGTAGACGTGTGGAGAGAAGTGTGTGTGATCAGGTTGTTGTGCGAGAGAGAAAAAAGGCTGTGTGATAGTTCAGCAGTGAGAATGAGCTTGTTTGTGTGAGTGTGCTGATACAGAGGCCAGTGGTGGGAAAGGCTATGCCAGAGGTTCTCAGCCTCTGTGTGTGTGTGTGTGTGTGTGTGTGTGTGTGTGTGTGTGAAAGTGTGTGTGTGTGTGTGTGTGTGTGTGTGTACACATTAATCTCTCTTCCTGTGCTCAAAGAGCCTGCCCCCTGACTGAGAACACAGACACAACACAGTATTGAGATTGAATTAGGGGGTTAAAAAAAAAAAAGAGAAAACCTGAACCTGTGAGAGATAAATGAGCAAAGAGCAAAACGAGTGAAAGAGCAGCAGGGAAAAGGGCGAGTGGGAGGTGAGGAATCAGAGGGAAATGATATGTAAGAGAGACAGAAGTCGGAATGACAGTAAACTGTGCACCACAGGGACCGTGCGCTGCAGACGAGTGAGTCAGTCTCATCTGGTCTGCTCTTGAGAGGGAATAAAAAAAAACGGAGTGTTCAGGTAAACAACCCAGATACACTGTTGCAGTCTTGACAGTACTTAGCCATTAGAGGAGAACAGGGGGGTGAGAAGGGGGATGGGAGGGGTGGGGGGGTGGGGGTTTGCAGTAATGACAAAAATGAGTGATGATGAGTCCAGGAGAAGATAAGAGATGGGTGGGTGCTGTCCATTCTTCTGGTGAGGACAGAGAGAGCAATAAGGAAGGAGGGACAATGAATGGGCCTAATGTATGGAGTCAGATAGACTCCTCTTCAGACAGTGTGTGTGTGTGTGTGTGTGTACTGTGTGTCCTGTGTTAATTGTCTGGCGGGAAATAACTCCTTACACTCCTGTGTGTACATGTTTTTGGTAGATAGCCAGTGTGTTTGATTTTTTTTTTCTGTGGCACTGGTGCATAGAAATTTGAGACCGGTGTTTAGTTCATGAGTGTGTGTGTGTGTGTGTGTGTGTGTGTGCACGTGTGGGTGGGAGGGGAGTAATCAGCTGAACAATAAGTTTGTCTCACAAACAGGATCCCTCTGTTTCCTGGACTAGAGACTATGTCCTAACACAGCACACACACACACACACACACACACACACACACAGTTTTGCTCAAACCTTTAAAAACATACGTTCATACCTGCATTTGCACGTGTTTTTTCTCTTGTTTTGTTGTTATAGCCAAACTCTGATGCATTCATTTTCTTTCAAAGTAATTACAAAATAACACAGTCTCCGCTAACATGCTGTCTGCAGCGCGACAGTGTGCGCCGTCAGCATAAACACATGAATGCACCCACACACATACACACACACACACAGAGCACACACAGGGAGGGAGTCAGCAGCATGTGCACTTTCTACCATCAGTAAAAGCACACCTGTCCCAGCTGCTGTTTTGAAGCGACCGAGAGAGGAGGAGAAGGAATGTGCTTCTCTCAGTTTTCCTGTCAGCCCCTCACCCAGCCAGCTCTCCCCTGCCCTCCCCCCCTTGCCTTGTTTATCTAATTATTCTCATGGTCAGATGTTGTTTCTCCCCTTCTTTCCCACTGTCATCTCAGTTCCTCTTCATTGTCTTATTTTCTCTTTATCTGCTCCCCTGTCCCGTCTCTCCCTTGTTTCTTCCCCCTCTCACTCCGTTCATCAATCTTGCCTTGTAAAAGTTTAAAAATGACAGCCATAAATGCTTGGTGGTCTCATCGTCCAGCTCCTACACTGATTAAATAGTCATCCAGCTGACTGCCGTGTTTTGTACACTCAGATCAGTTGCAATGATAAGCAGGCCATAAAACTGTCAACCAGTTTTTAAAATATAGTATGTGTGTTTTTCATGGGCAGAGACAGCTAAAAAAAGGAGGGGGGCTGCACATAACCTTTCTCACTGCCCTGGAAAAACAAAACAAAACAAAAAAAACTTTGGCCATCACAGTCTATTGTGGTGCAGAATTTAATTGTGTCACATTTTTTTCTGATGTAATAAGAGTGAGTTCAACTTTGACTAACAGGGTTTTTTGCCGATTGCCAAATCGCTACACTCATAAAAATCACAGACAGACACACCTGACATTTGTACATGTCGCCCCTTGTATGTAAATGCAGTTGGTGTAGGAGGTATTTATAGGCAACAATGTGCACAGAGCAGCAAGTGTCTTTCTATTCCCAGTTTTACCAGCTCGTCCAGGAGCACCAGATTCTCAGGCTTTGTTTTTTTGACTTTGTAATCAGCATTTTCCTCCTCAGGGCCTGGAGGTTGCACAGCTGAGGGGCTCCTACAGGAGCACAATGCAGGTGACAAAATCCCTGCATTCTTTTCTCTCCCTCTCTCTCTCTCTCTCTCTCACACACACACACACACACACTTATGCACACACGTGCATAAATGCAGCCCAATGTTCCACTGTGGCCAGTTGGTGTTGGAAGACCTTTTGGAGGCCTTTCTTTCCCACACGAAACATCTCGTAACATGCCATGCACTGTAGCTATGGCACAAACAGATAAACAAGCAGCCTGCCAGTGTTTCCTAGGAGGGTTTGCGTGTGTCCCATCTCTGTCTTCCAGAATGGTTGCTCCCTCCTCCTTCCTCCTCTCCTCCTCCTCCTCCTGCTGCTGCCCTTAATAATGGGAACAGAGAGTGAAGTGATATGTGGACAGCTAGTCATTAAGCTGTCAGAGAACAGTCCTATGGACCAAAACACTGTCAGCTTGACTGAACATAGACACTTCACCTTTCATATAAATCACTGGTCAGGTATCTCCACTCTGTTTTACCCGCAAAGTATATCAGAGATTCAGTCACCATATGTTTGATACCATTTGATCCTACAACAACAGCATTACAGCAAATGACTGATGTCAAGCACACGTTTCAGTTTAATTTAGTACAGTTAAATGAAGGTCCGTCTCAAACTCGGCATAGCTGATCATGTTCTGCTGGAACATGTGGCACTAATATGATTTAATCATGTATGAATCTGTGCGTTCAACTCACAAACAGCCTGTTGGCCATGGTATTTACGTTTTTGTTATAGGTCTATACATCGTAGAACCATGCAGTGGGCTACAGTTGTTTAAAATATGATTAGCAGACAAACAGGTGGTACAGTCAAGACAACTGTAAAGACTTAATGGATAACTAATGTTTTTCCAGTGTAAGGATGACAGTCTCACATAAATACACAGAGAGCCTGAGGAGCTCTGGTCCTGCTGGAACATGTTTGCTCTCTTTGGCATTCATCCAGAATTTGTGTGTGTGTGTGTGAGTGAGTGTATGTGCAGGGGGGGTTGTGTGTGTGTTTGAATGACAACCATTGAAAGTGGATTTGCATTTGATTGTGTGGGTGTGCATGGGACTCGGTGCAATTCCAAACAAAAATGGCTTTGGTGATGTTCACAAACATCTGCCAGTGATAGAGATCCATTTTGTTTGACAGATTTACAGACACTTTTCTGGAGAAATTGTAGGCTGCAGTTAGAACTTGTAGAGCTGCTAAGGGCCTGTTAAGCTCTGTGAGTGTGTGAGTGTGTGCGTGTGCGCGCGTGCACGCTCGTGTGGATGTGCATGTGTGATGTACAGAGGTGCTGAGGAAAGACAGGAGACACAGCTGTTCAGGGGACTTGGTGCCGGAGCTTGCATTAGCAAACATTTCTCCAGCATCCTGCTCGGTGTGCACATTTGAAAGTTCACTACATCTCATAGCATGTGAGGCTTAGTCTGTGCAGTCCATGGCACTCAGCATTTTTTCAGTTTGCTTAAGACATTTCTCCACTTGAAACAGAGTTTTACTGGCTTCTTAAGTGCTTTCATCTCAGCTTGTGAATGCAAACAGACCTTCCCAGCAGGTGAGTTTAAATTATGGAAAAAAATAGATCTGCCTGTTTACCTTGAAGTATATGAGTTAGGAAATATTTTGAGAAACAACACATTTCATATTCATCTGTATTCATCTTTAAGCACAGGCCTCCAGGAGTTTAATTTACTCTAAGCTCGTTTCTCTTTTATTGGTGCTTGTCTCTGGTGATGAAGTTGGCCAGGTTGATAAACTCCTGCTTATTCAGCTTCCCATCTTCATCTGCATCAGCAGGGAGCATAAACTCCTCCATTAACTCGTCATTCACACTCTACAAAGAAGATAAAGTTTGAGATCGAAAGTTAGTTTGGCACTCTTCACTGGAAACTCAAGGGAATTATGTACCAACACACCAGCCTGCACGTACGCAGATACACACACACACACACTCACACACCTGGATCTGGCTGAACTCTTTGGGGAGGAGTTCCCGCAGCTCATCCTGGGTGAGGTAAACTCCATCTGAGCTGTAGCTGAAAAACACTGCAGCCAGGTTGGGAGCAGAGCCACGAGGAGGTGGGATGATGACTGAGAAAGAGGAAAAGAGAGAGTCCGGGGTGAGAATAGAGAAAGACGGACAGAATATGAAACGGTCTAACCTGGACTATAAGATATAATCATTCCAGACTTGCGACCAGACAAATCAGTGCTGATGTAAGGTGAACCTGTTGCTGACCTTTTTCAGCGAGGACTGAAGAAACCAGAAAAAGGACAGCCAATGACGCCCCCAAGTGGTGGATCCTCATCACTGCAACTCCCTGCAACAGACAGAAGACGCTTTACACAAAGCTCAGCCACCAAAAGTGACATGCCAGCGACAAAACAGGTGGTCAAAACACTTGGCTGTGGTTACACAACATCTATATTTAGCTCTGTTACATTCCAGACAATGTTCCAGTTTGTTGCCTTGTCTGGGTGATGAACTGATAATGACCCTTTATAACAACATGTGCTCCCACTACCTGTTCGACTGGCTCACTTAGTTTCATCATTCACCAACAACCCTTCCACATCTCTACTTGCTTTGTCTAGTTTTCATATATATCTATTTAGTGTTGTGCACCCAATTCATTTTGTTCTTTTCTTTTCTTTTCTTTTCTTTCTTTCATTCTTTTTTTTTTTTTTTTTAATTTTGCCTCTTAATTTTGTCTCTGTTGTGCTCTATCTCAGGCGTCCTAAGGTGTGTCCTGGCTGTGAACAGAATAAGATTATTATATTTAACCCTGTGGCACAAAGGATTCACTCTACCTGTTGTAACAGCTCATGGTAAACACACATTTAAGTGATTAAGGATATGCTTGCGCTTACTCGCATGCTGGCACACACACTCACTCACACACATGCACACACACGCATGCTCATCAAAATACTCCTGACATTCAAACAAGGCAAGAGTCTGTTTTGGTAATCCCTCATCAGAGCATTATTCTTCTATTTACAGTCAATCAAAGTGTGACAGCTTTACAGCACACAACAATTCAACCTGTGTTCACATTTGACAATCAAAAACATGTTTCTTCTCTTTTGCTCCAGGGAAGGAATATGACAGGCCTGATGGCATAAAAAAAAAAATCAAATTAAATAAAAGAATAGAGATGTTTTCTTCTTTGATGTGTTCTGTTAGGGACTTTACAACCAAGAGATAACAACCGGTTTGTTGTAATACCCAGTGTGGGTAGGAATTTAATTAATGACTGACAGAACTAAATCAAGTAAAACAATGTGTCTGTGTCTTACCTGTGCCAGACAAAGCAAGTGATGGTGCTCTGGAGAAAACAAAGTAGGAAGACAGTGTTCCTTTACACCCACCTATGTACATTCAATGACTCTGTGGCAAGAAACAGACGTCACTGCATTCCTTAGATTTTTGTTGAGTTGACAGTCCTTGGTGAAAGCTGAAAACATTATAAGTAAAATCACTTTTTAGTTTATTGTGGACTACTGTGGATTGTTTGATAGAGAAGTCACTCCATACTACAGTTATCAGTCATTTATTGTTTTGTTGTTGTTGTTTTTTCATCGTCATGACATGTTAGAAACATTCTGCCAGCAAGGCAAAGTCTAAATTAGGAGATTCTGTTTTCTGAAATGCTACAGTCTAAAGTCATTCAAGTGCTGCGCTGGGAGGAGTAAGACAAGGAGTCTAGATAGGTCATTCAAGACAGAACAGACACAGAGAAACAGAAAGCATGAAAGTAACAGCCAGAGCTCAACATGATAACCCCAACACACCCACATACGCACACACCACATAATCATAATCATAATCATATATGAAAATACAGTCAGAGCCATCACTTTGTAAATATTACAATATAGAGAATCTCTTGCATTTCAGTCACACAGAATTGGGTTCTTACATTCCCCAAACTCTACGGTAAGTCAACCAACTTAATCAACTACTGTTGGTGACAGTAGCTGACAAAACAAAAACTATAGAAAGCTATAGAAAAAACAGAACTTATCACAGTCAGAGCTCATAAAAGACATAAACAGTACTCTCTTCTCATTATTTGAGCTGGTTTTCTTGTCATCTATAGCCCTGTCCTACTTCAAATCTGATTATTAATATAACTGTGCAACAACACAGCACAAGACTGTACTCACCAAGTATCTACATTCCTATCTTTCTTCAAAATGTAAAACACTGCGCTGTATTTACCTGTTAATAAGTCAGTCAGCCAGCATGATGAGAATATCATTTCTTGGAACCTTTTTTTTTTTCTTTTTTCTTTCTTTTTTTTTTTTTTTTTTTGGTTTGACTTCTGTTGTAATTGGAAGGCATAGAGGCAACTGTGAGCGTGTTTACACAGCCGAAATGCCACCCAAGTCCCTTTGAGATGCAAAACAGCAACTATGATGAGAAATACCAACAGGAAGTGTATAGACACTGAGACATCATCCTGATAGAGCCAGCAGAACTTGACAACTCAACAACCAAAGTGTGTGCACATTCTCCTATTCTGCACTATATACATCATTAACACTTGCGGAGATTACATAGAAAATTAAACCTGAAGATACAAAAGTAAATGTACAGTACATCTGAGGTGCTTTTACATGGAGACAATTGTTTATCTGCATATATGTTAGGTTATAGACCCTAGTTACACTTGACAACGGCATGCAACTTTTGTCATCCAACCGTATCAGAGCAAATCAAACGACAAATGTTAAGGAATGAAAGTCGGGTCAAGATTTTCCCAACATGAAGTGAAGGTGTTCGGCTCACCCTGTCAATAGAATTCTGCATAGTCTGAAATGATTTCAGCCGCAATGTCCATATGAGCATTGTAAAGACGTGGAAAAAGAGAGCAGGGAAAAATAATGCGGTCACAGATTTAATTAAATACAGCCACGGGAGACGTAGATATTTTCAGGCCAAGTGCAGATGCAAAATAAAGAGAATCAGACTTTTTTGATCAGATTTCAAAAATCACATTGAAATGACAAGTGTAACCATGGTCATAATGATAGTTCAATCAAGTGTCAAAGTCTGACAGACATCAAGGCGATTCATAATCAAGATGGAGGGCATAACTGGATCCTCACATTGGTTTGCAGTGATTACAACTCACCTTTAGCTCTATAGACATGAGACAAACTTTAAGCATTGATTGAACTATGCCTTTAACTGCTGCCTCCGTTCCAATTTATTTACCAAGGTTAGTTGCACGTGACTGGATGGTTACCCTCCTTGGAGGCGGCTCCTCTATGCTGCGATTAGCAACTAGATCCTGCAGTTGCAGGGCCCCTCCGCCAATGAAACAGAAGGCTGGGCAGACAGGGGCAGAGCAATCCACATGTCCCTCCCACAGGACACGCAGAGAGTGGGCGTCGTAGAAAGTGACCCGTCCTTTGTCAAAGTCCAGACAGACTCCCAGCCGGGGCGGCAGAGGGGCGGTGTGCGGGTTCGGCAGGTTGGCATGGCCACTGTAGTGGGAGTTTGCCGCTCCATGGCTCTGGCTGTGCCCCTGGCTCTGACTTTGACCGTGTCCTTTGGGGAGCAGGATCTTGCCCATACCCATAGTGAGGAAGCAGAAGGGAGGGGAGTCCTGGCCATCCTCTGCTCCGCTGTCATGGCCGCTGTCTGGATCACACCTGAGGAGAGAGAGAGAGAGAAGCGATGAGAAGAAAGCAAGAGGGAGGAGGAAAACACATGCCATCGACATAATGTATGAATTGGACATGTTTAAAACAAAATTAATTATAAAATAAACTTGAACAAATTACATAATATACTTGCCTATTATACCCCATTATATAATACATAAAATACATAATAATATATAATATATACTATATTTTACAGTTTGGCTCCAAAATTAGTTAAACTATGTGACATTATCATTTGCATTATGAGTTTGTACTGAAGTTAGTGGTTATCTTAACATTATTACTTATATAAAATCTCATTTCTTGAGGGCAGAATTGATGGATTTCAGGTTGTAAATGTTTTCCAAAATGGATATATATCATTTTAGAATTAAACACTTCATTCACATATGATTCAACAGATGTCCATACACCAAGTACACTACACACCATTTCAGTATACAATATGCGCTATATGTAGAAGATGTAAAATACTTTGCAGTTCTGCCATCCCAGTCTCAGCTAAAATGACATACACTATCTGTTTTACTCCAGTGCTTGATTCCTGTGTTTAAGCTAAAATAATAATAATAATAATGATAACAGTATTTTATTTTAGTATTTTATTTTATTCAATTAGGCTGTTGTAATTGATTCTAGGAAGCTGTTGCCTTTCTCCTTCTTTGTGGGACCTTTTCTACACTCAGCGGTAATGTTGGATACCATTCATGTTTGACTTTCTGTAGCAGGATATTTAAGATATTTAAGAAATAGCTATCGCTCATTTAACCAAAACTATTCTTAAATGATCAGTAACGATGATAATCAAACTGCTGAAGAGATGAGATTTAAGATACTTGGGGAGATATTTACCGAGGGCTGGCCATGTCCTGTGGGAGGTGGAACCACTCCTGTAGTTTTGCCTCCTGTCCCACCCCCACCTGAGAGAGAGAGAGAGAGAGAGGGAGAGAGAGAGAGAGAGAGAGAGAGAGAGAGAGAGAGAGAGAGAGAGATTCAGTCATGTCTGTCATTTCGAGGGCAATTTGTTGGGCAGCGCTCCTTCCATACACACATTACATTGCCAAGTCATGAGACCTATGGGCATGCGCCTCACCTTGACCAGGTAGGAACCAGGCTCCACAGAGCATGCCCAGTAGTGTCTGCCTTGAGTGATGGCCAAGTCTGCCACCAGCAGGTCGGATGTCAAGTGGCAGGAGGTGAGCGTGCGGTCGGCGGCCTGCAGGAGGGAGAGGCCTGGCACACTGCGGGCGTAGGTCTGGCCTTTACCCAGCGCCAGCCTGTCGGCATGCAACCCCCAGCGAGAATCCAGGGAGAAACTCAGCACTGGGAGGAGGGGAAGGGAGGCATAAGGAGGGGTAAGCACAGAGAGAGGCGGCAAGGGAAGTCAACGTAGGGAGGTCAGTAGGGAAGAGTCAGACTACAGAGAGTCTGAATTCATTGGGAAAAGAGTTTCAAAGGACTGGGAGCAGAGAGCAGAATAAGCAGCAGATCAAGAGAAAAGGTGTATTCAAGAGGAAAGGCAGAATAACACCCAATGAAGTGCTGGTGTAGAGGAGAGAGAAATGTTGAGACAGGTTATTCCTATCAAGAGAGCACTTACAGGAGGGAGACTTTAACAATAAAAGTAAGTAGGGCTGACTACATGGTGGCCTCCACTCAGTCTAACCACCAGTCTTTTAAACTGATCAAATATTTAACTTATTATTAATGTATGTATGTCATGACTGTATGCAAAAATAGTAAAAATATGAAATAAAAAATAAAAAAAGATTCTTTTGAGAAAAGAGAAGTGTCTGAGTGGGATGGAACTTGGATGCGCAACAGATGGAGAAGGTTCGGTGCACGGGCTAAAACAAACAAACATGAGGGAACTGAAGCAAAAAGGGATGGAGAGAAAAGATATCAAAATTAGTTCATCACATGAAAAATGACAACTGTGCAAAAATATCCACCATGACAATCCCTTCAATCTAAGACTGGGTTTTTATAATGTATTATTCCTAAAGTAAACATTCAGTTTCATTTGTTTCACGTGAAAATTTGCCATTTTCTTGATCTTAGTGAAGTGACCTGCCTTATTAGACCTTGTTAAGCTACATACACAGTATTTCATTTAGCAAGAGAAACTACATGGGAAATAAATAAGTAGAACTCAGAATAAGATCAAATTGTTAAGATGGACATTTTTGCAGTGAATGAAATGCTACCTCAAATAACAAACCATGTGTCTAACATTTGTATGACTCATTGATGTGTATCTCACCTGGTGCCGGTGGAGTGTGGAGGTAAACCTCTTCACTGTATTCTCCAAACCCAGCCTTGTTGCAGCCTCTCACCCTAAGCACATAAACACTGTCCATCTCCAGCCTGTCAATCACAGCATTGGTCCCTCCCACGTCATCTACACGCAGCCAGTCCATTCTGGCATTAGGGGATCTGGTTCCACCCCACATGGCTCCAATCACGCCCGTTCGCCTTTGGTACTCAACAGAGAAGTGCCAGGCTGGGGCCGAGTCCTGAGGGAGGCGCCAGCACAGAAACAGCTGGTCATACGCTAGTGTCTTCTGAGTGTCAATTACAGGAGCCAGTGGGGCTGCGGGGAAGTAAGCAGGCAAAAGAGATTAAATGACACGTTAAATGTCTTTAAGGCACAGCAAAATTTTTACTCCACTTCTTTCATGTCATAGAAGCAAAGGCGGCCAAACAACCCACCACGTATGAACTCCAAACTGCTGACGAGCTTCAGTTCCTTGGATGCATCCAGCTGAAAGTGTCTGAAGGAGGGATCAGCGGAGAGAGAGAAACACTGGAGGTTTTCAATGGCCTTCACCAACCTGGAGGGAGAGAGAATTCATATTATCTTAGACTGATATATTTGCATGGTGATAAAACATGATGTAAAACAACAATGATTGAAAAATGCAGAGAGATTCAATTACAAATGTGTACAAATGAAACAGAGACAACTCTAGATCAACAAAAATCAGAGCAAAAGGAGAGATGTTGGTGAGCTGAATCTAACCAGTTCCCCCTAAATTCACCAGCTAAACGTGTGGTGGTGTGTTTGCCGGAGCTACCTGTTGTGAGTGACTCTGGCGGCTTGTACGAAGCAGGGTGCATCGGTCTCTTTGAGAAGCTCCTGCGTGTACGCCATCAGGCCTGCATGCTCCAACAGCCCTCTCCTCTCTGTCACCTGGGCAGACAGGGCCTCCCACGTCCTGCTGCGGGCCCCCTCCAGCGCCAGAGCCAGGGCCCCCTGACGCTCTGCCAACGCTGACCCCAGCTCCCGGATGCAGTGAGTCAGCTGCTCCTGAGCCACTGCACTGTTCACCTACAGAGGGAGAGAGAGGGAGGGAAAGATTATTTCTGTTGAAGGACAGAGACAATAATAGATTAAAAAAGGAAACAAACACGCAGAAGTATGAGGATACTTTGATAAAGCACAGAGAGAGAATAAAGTGGGACAAAGATGGTTCACCTCCATCTGGCTGATGGTGCTTTCCAGATCACTGATCTGGTTCTGTACTGTCTCCTGATTGGCCAGGATGTAGTTGATCTCTTTGATGATCTTGTCCTACAGTACCAACAAAGTTTAAGTTATAAGATTGCTGACATCAAAGACACAGCCCAAACAGATTAAAAAGACAGCCTGTCTGACTACCTGAGGCTCAGGGCTGGTACCCACCTTGAGTGCCTGGTAGGCTTGTGCTATAGGTAACACTTTGTGACCGTGGTGGACACGACGGAGCTTACAAAGTGGGCACAGCAGCTTGTGGCAGTTACGGCAGAACCATAGCAATCTCTCCTGTTCGTGCTCTGTGCAAGTTAGGACCTGCAGGCCAAAAAAAAAAAAAAAAAAGAAGTAAGACATAATGAAACCAGCAAAGAAGCTATATGACGCACACAAATGCCCACAAATACCAAATATAAACACAGGTGAACCTTTGGCCTGAAGTTGTTGGTGGGTAGAATGTGCTCATGCTGGGCTCGCGGGGTTCCCCAGGGATGGTAAAGTTTGAAACACTCGTTGCAGAAGTTGGACTTGCAGTCAGCACAGCCCTTTGTGGCCTCCAGAGACTGAGGCGGCTTGCAGAAACCGCACATGATGGCCACATTGCCAAGACTCACTGTGTGCCTGTATCTGGAGGGCGGACGAAGGGAAGAGACATGGAGAAGAGAGAAAGAGAGAAAGAGTTAGGATGAGGAATAGCTCATTTGTGTCTATCCTGCTCCCTTTTCAGTAGTTGTGAGACTAACTCTTTAACTTCCTGACCTGGATACATCACCAGCAGCTGCCTGTGTTAGTGCATCCTGAGCAGTAAAACATGCATCGTCACACTTTCCTGACCAACACAACCACTGCCTAGGGAGGGAGCAGCTGCACCCATCAAACTGCTGCGTGTGAAACTGGGAAACTGCCTATCCCCAGAACACTCTCTCTCTCTCTCTCTCTCTCTCTCTCTCTCTCTCTCTCTCTGATATCATCTCACAACAACCCACTCCCTGCCACTCCCTCTGCTTTACTGCATCCCCACACTCTTTTTCAAAGTATCCTCTCTCTCACTTTGATCTTCTATTTCTATCTTCTATTTGAGAGAAAGGCATATTCTTTCTGATCAGTGTGTGAAAGAGGGTTAAGATGTATTTTCTCTCAGAGCTCCTTCACTGTAATGCTGATAAAATGTAACTATTTCATCACTGCTGCTCTACACTGACATTTTGAGCTGTCTTTGCAATCTGCTCAAAGGCTTTGCCTTACATCAGGAGTGGAGGAGGGATTCTTGAAACTCCTTCCAGCAAATGATTTCCTGTCTCATTTATAAAGCAGTATTGACTATCCTCCTCATTCACTGCCTCTTTTAATTTCCTGCAGGACTGGTTAAAGGGATTGTTTTTTCTCGGTGATGTATAGAAGCAACCCAAATCCCTGATTTCTTCTTTTCTGATCTCTCATGGTAATAAGTTCATGACCGGACATAAGAAGAAAACCACAACACGCCACAGGTCGCTATGCATGATTGTGCCTGTGCCTGCATCTCTGTGTGGATGTTCCTGAGTGTGTGTGTGTGTGTGTGTGTGTCTGTTTGTGTGCATGCCTCTCAACAATGCGCTCCAGAGTGAGGTTGCGGAGGCACTCGGTCAATCCTCTCTCTCCCAGCTCCACGTCCTGCTGACAGGAAGGACATGGGAACAGCATGGGGGGAGGGGCCACTTCCTTACGTCTCCGTCCTGGGTACGTTCCGCACACTGAGAGAAGGACACAGGGGTAGAGGAGTTGCGGGATGGACGATGAGAGAGGAATGGATCACAGTGAAAGGGTAAAAAATGATTAAGGCGGTAAAAGATTTTGTATGGGGATGAGAGACAGGGAAAACAAGGGAAGTGGTGGAGAAATTTATGAGAAAAGGTCAAAAGAGGTGGATTCTTCACCTTGACGTAAAGCCTTATGATAAATAGAGAAAGGGAAAGTAAGACGGCTGTTTACTGTAGAAGAAATGCTATTTGCTTACACACACACTCTGAAAGCACACCTGCTCAAGACATCCTCACCTCCTTTTCCGACACATTTCGTTTCTCTCCGTCTGTCTCCCTCGCTCTACATACGTTTAAATAAGTCATGAGAAGAATAAATAATGCCATGAATGTAAAAGGACACACTGATGTGTCAGCCATATCAGTGGTTTTCAAAGGGAGGTCCAATGACAACCAAGAGTCCTTGACAGGCTGCCAAGGGGTCTTCAGTAAAATTAGGAATAGTTTGCTTTCACAGTTATTGACAAGAAATTGTGGCAATCCAAAAATAACACAAGTTATTATTTTAAGATTATGTTTTAAACCCACCATTTTGAATCTATTTGTCCGGGTTCAACAATGACATCTAAACAATTCATTTCTTAGCACAAAATATCTTTTCATACCAGGCTCCCTATAACAAAATCACTTAAAATAGAGGTCTGTGGACAATGATGTCATATCAGCTCATCGTCTTTGTATTTTTAGATGATGATGTCACTCTTGATAACCCTGCAGTCATCTGCTTGGAGGCTGATATCATTCAGTTTTTCATCTGCAACCACATACAAACGAATACACTTGCAAACTGTATCCCCAATGCAACCATAACCCTACTCTATTATAACCACTTGCAACTGTAAACTATCCCACACACACATACGCACGTACATAAACACACACCACCTACTCCACACATCCACCTGTTCTGAGGACCCGCTCCAGGCGGTCCGGGGTCCTGGGTGTGGGTCTGCGTGCCTGCCGGGGGGAGCGTGTGTTGGGGGTGGAGGCCGGTGAGTTGGGCTCTGGAGGGAGGTCTGGAGGAGGATAGCCTCTCTGCACCAACACCTCGGCCGCACACAGCAGACACACACTATGCTGGCATGGCAGGAGGATGGGCTGCTTCACCATCTCGTCACACACTGGGCAATGCAGCTCCTGCTCCATACTCTTCATGTTGGACTGGAGGAGAGGAGAGGAGATAAAACACAAGTGTTGTTGGAGGAGGGGGTTAAAGTAGAACTGAGAGCAGCCAGATCAGATAAAGGCTGAGTCACCAGAAGAAGTAAGACTCAGATGCTCTCCCTTTACATTCAACACAGCATCCTATGTACTCAAAAAAAAAAAAAAAAAAAAAATGTGGAGGAGAGAGACAGCAAACCTGTGTAGGCGTAGAGAGTCAGAAATGGAGAAAGTGGAAAGATTCTGGTTAAGTATTGATGTTGGGCATATAGAAGGGGCAGATGTGTGTGTGTTGGGGGTATAAATAGCCTTTGCTGACTTCAGGCACTAGCTAGTCTCCTACAATATGAATGGAGTCTTGTAGCTTCACCTTTTTCTTCTGCCTGTCAGAAATAATGATGATACAGAATTGGCTCATCAAGCTCAGAAGTAGACTAGGCCTTGGTCAGTGAGTGCAAGGCCGAAACCAGGAGAAAGCATATACATATCAAAATGCTCAAAAAGTATAAGGCTTCCGTTTTTCTGCACAGTGCAAAGCGGTGTGCCCCGGTTTTACACATGCTTTGCTTTTCCAGGCCGTATTCCAGCCCTGCAGCTGCCAGGCGCTGCATCCCGTTTCTATGACAACGCGCATCATCTCTGCCCTCTTATCTTGAGCGGCCTTTAAGCAAGCTTTTGAAGCAACTGTTTGTCTACATATTTTTGCTTGAGTAAGCTGTAAGCGCATGAGAATATCCCCATTGCCGGGGTTTGCATCTTGCACGTAGCCTCTCTATTCATCGGTGGCCTTGCCTTCGTGTTTCCATCCACGGCGCTGGAGCTGTGCCAAAAAGCGAACCATTCCTCTTTAATTCTGGAGATGCCAAAAATTGTTTCTCATGCCTCATATTCCTGGATGGCACAGCCACCCTTGTGTGGAGCGAGATCGCAGAGAAATGCTGCAAAATCCGGGATGAAATGAAAGGGGGTGAAAAACACCAACCGGTAATCTAGATTAAAAATAAGAACAGGCAAAAAAATATCGAATGAAATAATGAAATACCACGAGCATCACACTTACACTGATGCGAACCAGCGCGTCCATGATCGAGGTAAAGGTTTGTAACTCCGCTTCTGCCATGCCTGTACAATGTCTGTGACTGTGCGTGTCTCGGCGAGAGGATGACTAAATCCGTTCCCGGGAAAGCCAGTGATCCAGGTGAAGCAAGCGAGCCCCGGCCTGAACGGCGAACAGCTCGACAGATCTGGTCTAATTGATTTGGTGTGCTGACTATGAGCAGTGGCGCACACACTGTTCTGTTTGCTCCTCTCGCAGGGGGCTCACTCATTGTAGGGACAGGTTGGGAGGGGGGTTTGGAAGTGTCTGGCTGGTAGCGCAGCCGCATTGCCCTGACAAAAAAAAAAAAAAAAAAAAAAAAAAAAAATCACTATTTTTTTTTTTTTTTTTCTATATTTTAATGTATTTTGTTTTGGCCAATAGGTCTACCTGTGATGTTCACCAGTGGCTTTCCTTTACAGTACCACTATCAAACTGTATCACTAGTATATCATTATACCTATAATATTTTAAATATTGTAGCATATGCACTGTTTTGCTGTGTTTATTCCTGTAGGCTAACTCTTGTTAGTGAGGGTAATTTCTACATATTGCAAAAATGAGGCATTCATTTTTGCAACACATATTTGATTCATTTGTCATCCTACTTCCGTATTATTATGTGTTTTAGGGTTGGGGGGGTCGAGGATCGTCCGTGTGACACGTGTAGCCTAGGTGCAGTGTAATCTGTACGTGTCATGGGTATAATGTAAGCCTATTGTGTGCAAAAAAAAATAAATAAATAATATTTGTAGCCCAGTTAACCATCTGGCCGCTAGATGGCAGCATTATGTAAGAAAGGCAAGAAGCATTGCGATGTAGGAACCTTTGTTTCTGGTTGTTGATTGAACCGGTCAGTAATAAGGAATGCACATCGCATGCAGTTGTTGTGGCAACCGTCTTCATTAGCAACAACAAGGGAATTAAAGGATAACTTAATCATTATCTGCGCTGCTCGCTGTGATTGGTAATCCATATTTAGCTGAGGCAACGTGACATTAAGCTAGCTGTTAGCTTCCACCTGTGATCCGTTTGATTAGCTTAGCTTCACTGTGTTCGTGTTACTAGCGCTTTAGCGTTAGCATCAGTATTAACGATCATAAACACTGAAGTAACAGCTGATGATGTTACCAATATATTTAGGGTTACTAGTCGTTTATCGGGACTAATGCTGCTAGCAGACCGTACATTCAGTGAACCATACTGCCGTTTTCCCGTTGTGTTAGCTAACCTAAAGAGCTAAAGAGATGTCTGCCGTCAGCAGCCTCGTCCCTGCACGATTCCTCACCATCACAGCTCACCTCGTCATCGTGATCACCATCTTTTGGTCGAGGGTGAGTGAGCCTGATCATTTCCACCTGCTGTAATGTGTAATAACTTCACGCTAAGTGTCCTACACCATCGCCCACATCGCTTCTCATTTCACCACTAGCCTCAGTTTATATTTTCTGTTTATGTTATTTTTCATGTAGTCCGTTGAGTCGCTATTAATGTTTGTTTCACAGGAATATAATGTGAAGGCCTGCCTGCCTCTGGAGTTCACACAGGAGCAGTACGACATTGAAGACAGAAGGCAAGAGGCTCTCTCTCTCTCTCTCTCTCTCTCTCTCTCTCTCTCTCTCTCTCTCACTCTCTCACTCACTCACTCACTCACTCACTCACTCATTCTCTTTCTTTCTTTCTTTCTCTTTTTCTCTTTCTCTCTCAAACACACTTTCTTTCGTTCTTTCTTTCTTTCTTTCTTTCTTTCTTTCTTTCTTTCTCTCTCTCTTTTCCAGTTCAGTTCATACGTCATTGGCATGACATATGGCGTTTTGTACATGAAAAATAAATAATAATAGTCATAGTAACAACAACAACAGCAATATGAGCAGTTGCAGTAGTTCAATATACAGTGTATAAGTAATATATAGTAATATACAATGAGGTAATAATCTGGGAAGAGTATTACCTCTTTCTCTCTCTCTCTCTCTCACACACACACACACACACACACACTCAGTAATGTGCGTGTCTGTATCTCAGGTTGGTGGTGGCACTGGCAGTCACCCTCGGTCTGTTTGCTGTGGAGCTGGCCGGCTTCTTCTCAGGAGTGTCCATGTTCAACTGCAGCCAGGGCCTCCTCTGTATCCTTTACATCACTGTGTTGCTCCGACTCATTGATTTAGACACCGATATACAAGTTACCAAAAGCAAATGCAGACACACTTCTGGATCTCAACAGTAAAGGTTGATATCAGCTGCCCTACAGCTGTGATTGTGGTGTTTATGGGAGATGTTTCAGCAGAAAAATGCCACACAGAAAACACAGCTGCCGTTTTCATCAGCAATGTAATGCTTCCCACAACAAAGAATGGGAGCTATGAAGCCATTTCTGTCTCTAAATGACAAGCCGGTGTATTCATCCCAGTAAAGTGTCACTTGGAAATCCAGCTAAAGATATCTACTCACTTATTAGTTTGAAAATAAAGCAGCACTGTACAGAAATGAGAGTTTATTAGGAGTGAAGGTTTGATCTGGACTTTGGTGATTCCATGACTCTCCGTCCACCATAGCCACAGCAGCCCATGCCAGTGCCTCAGTGGCTCTGCTTTTCTTTCTTTTTGAGCAATGGGAGTGTGACATCTACTGGTGGATCTTTGTCACCTGCAGGTCAGTGCATTCACGTGTATGCATTCCTCCAAAACGTTTTATTTTTTTCCCTGACAGACGTTTCACCCAGCACTGGCTGTCCACTGCAGCGCATCAGTCTCCTTGTCTTTCTATGTATTTCAGAAGTGGGAATGCTGGACGTATTGGGTTATTTTTGCCTTCTGCAGGTTTGTGTGCGAGAGTGTGTGTGTCAGTCACAGAGAAGACAAGAATGCAAGCTCAAACGAGTAAGGGCATGTACCTGTGTATGTACAACGGCTGTGAGGGTCTTACATGTTCTCTCTGTGTGTTTCTCTCCCTTCAGTGTGCTCCCTGCATTCGTGGAGTTTCTTCTCTTTATTGCCGTGTTTGGACTTAAGAAAAAGCCACTATGAGACAGACTGAAAACTGGTGCCAATGAATGGAATGACCTACATGCTGCCCTACATAGATTACAAACTGTCTGCTGTAACAACAACAACAACAACAACAACAGAGGTCCTTACTGGGAACACAAAGTCAAGATGGTTTCATAGCCTAAAGATTTGTTTTTGTCTGTGTTTTTTTTTACCTTTAACAATATGAATGGATGCATTAAAATTATTTGTGTTATAACTTGTGATTTTCTGTTATTCATTCTTGAGCATTTTGTACAAATTCTCTCTTAAGGTGGTGTGTGTGTGTGTGTGTGTGTGTGTGTGTGTGTGTGTGTGTGTGTGTGTGTGTGTGTGTGTGTGTGTGTGTGTGTGTGTGTGTGTGTGTGTGTGTGTGTGTGTGTGTGTGTGTGCGCGCGCGCGTTCTCGTTTGCGCTCTGACTCCGCCTCCTGGTGCCACCTGCTATTCGGTCCGGGTGGTGAAGTTGTAAGTTCCTGGAACCCAGCGACTCACCGGCTCAACCAAGTGGAACGTGATTTCTTTAAATTGCAACAGAGATTACCTAATTAACGACACGTTATGGGTATGTATCGTATGATTACTGCATCTTTTAGGTCATCTTACAAGGCAAAGCTGGAGGTTGCAATAAAATACTGTAACAACCATTCAAAATCGTCCTAGCCGGCAATTCGAGTTAGCTAGCTAATGTTTGAAAATGCATCGGTTAACTGATTGCTGTCGACCGTCACACTTAAGTGTTTTATCACTTATGCAGCACGTAGATTGTGAGCTGAAACTAGTTGGGTTTACTGTGTTTGTGAGGCTGGGCCGTCAAACATGCTGAATTGTGTCGCTGCTAGCAAAGCTAACGTCAGCTGTAGCTAGGACGGAAGCGTTTACGTGCGTACACTGACGTGGCGCTGCGTTAGCCTAGCAAGCTAAACTGATATCAGTCGAGAAAAATAAAATAAAACATTACAAAGAGATCACTTACTTGATGTTGCCATGCAGCGAAAAATCTTTCTATTAACGACTCGTGTCCACTTTTAATGCTCAGTATCTCAGACATGCCCCCTTTTTTAAAGCCAGTTGCTCCTGTCTAGCCTGCACTTTGTTGGCCCAGATTATTATTATTTCTGGCACAGACCAGTAGATTTCCTACTAAACACTAACTTGCCTTTTCAGTTATATCATGTTCACTTGTTGATACCTCTATACTAGCCTGAGGTGTCCCTCCTCATCACATTTTGTACTTTACAGCGGTGAACACAGGCACATCCCTGGTGCTGTCCAGCCTGCTGTCCGTGCTGGTGTTTGCTGGGATGCAGATGTTCAGTAAACAGCTGGGCTCCACTGAGTGGCTCACCATCCTGGGAGGCTTCCTCGGCTCCGTCCTCTTCATCTGCTCTCTCACTGTATCCTTTTATTGCAGCAGCAGCATGGACTGATTGAACTGTTTAACCTGCGTTGCTGATTGTGACAATAAAGTTCTTCATTTGTTTCCCTCAGCAGTCTTATTATAATCTTTGCTTTGACAGTTTTATTATCTGTTGCAGTGACGCATTTGCAATTAAAGCCAAAGCACCATAGCACCTTTGTAGCATTTATGTGATTTATGTTTGCAGCATCATGAAGGAGCTACCCACCTTAACTCTGTTTACAGGCGTTCAATAACCTTGAAAACCTTGTTTTCGGGAAGGGATTCCAAGCCAAGATATTCCCAGAGAGTAAGTGTCGATAGTCTGGACATGTAATGAAGTCAGTCTATAGGCCAGTATGTTGTGTAACTGTTAAATATTTTTCCCATGATATGGTGAGTAGAGTGTCCCCTGGGTACTTATTTTTATTTGTCCTGTTTTTGTATCTATGACTACCCCTACATGCCATGGTTAATAACCAATAATCAGAGGTCTTGTGTACACAAATAAACAGACTATTCTGAATATTGCTTGTGTCCACCTCAGTAGCCAGCAGTAACTGGAATAAGGTTTTGTCAATGCCTTAGCATATTTAAGCTATCATATTCTGGTTTCTTCTCATCATCATGGGTGTTCCTCAGTTTGATTTTAAAGAAGATAATGGTTGCATGTACAGTCTCATTAATGGTAGCATCTTAAAGATTTAAGGGATGTGTCTGTGCAGTTAGTTACCTTGTTTGCTTTATCTCACTCCTCATGTATGTTTACTTCCATTTGTCTTCCAGTCTTGTTGTGCCTGTGCCTCTCACTGTTTGCCTCGGGCTTGGTGCACCGTGTGTGTGTCACCACGTGGTGAGTAAAATTACCTGTGCAGATCAGAAACAACCAGTTTCAGCTTCATATCGCAAAATTAGAAGAATTTTTACTCACTAACTGTCTTGTCTTTTGTCCCCCCCACCCCCCACCCCCCACCCCCTTGTCCAGTCTGATATTCTCCCTCTTCGCTCTGTACTACATCAACAAAGTATCTGCTGCCCTCTACCAAGCAGCTGTTCCCTCAGTAACACCAGCCAAGGCAACCAGCAAGGGCAAGAGGAAGAACTGAGCAATCACGCCCATCACAGCTGGATTCAGTCTGCCAGTGCTGCTGATGATCAGTGCCTGCCAACACAGTTACTCAAGTGTTTCGTAAAACACAATCACTCACATTCATGTCAACAGATGGATCATCCTTTTGCTGTATTATTGTATTTGTTTCAGAGTAATTCTTCCAAATGTAATAGTGCAGTGACCCCGATACACCCTAAACCTTGAAGATTTCACTTGTTACCCCCCTGACTGTGGTCATCTCAAACATGGAAGCACAGAGAAATTTTCATCCGAGGTTGAAAGACTTAAAAAAAAAAAAAAAAAAAAGCCTGGCTGACATCGTTGTCAACATTCCTTCCATGGGGCAGAGCTCAGCACTTGTTTCTAACTGGTTGTACAGAGAATCATGCATCTCCTCAGTTTTTTTTTTTTTTCTCTGATACAGTCATCAGGACATGAGCACTGCTTTTTTTGATTATATTGAAATGAATTTGTAATTAAAACTTTTTTTTCAAAGACTTTGAATGTGTTCCTCATTCGATGTACACATGTAGACTCTTATATATATGTTGATGTGGCAGCAGCCTATAGGTTTAAGAGGCAGAGCTGCTATTGGAGGACCACCAGTTAAATGTCCAGGACCAATGGGGAAAAAATGAGGGTGGAGACCAAGCAAGTACCTCCTTTCCCATAAGAGCTGAGGTGGAGGTGGTCTCAAATTAACCATCCCTGCTCTGCTTGAGCTTCTGTATGATGATACGCAGGAGTAATGGACTGGTTGTGCCGGATCCCCAGGGCAATGACCCCTCCTTTGATAAATAAAGATCCAAGACAAAGTTCAGAAGAGAAAAATTATACCACATGCCGTAAACTTCCACATTCATTGACATTTTTTAAATTTATAAGTAGACCTCATGTAGCTCTCAACAAAGTTAAATCGGAGGCTGGGAACCTACATAAACTGAAATTCATGTTCTGCCATTCAGTATCTGTGGCAACCTCTGTGCGACTTTCATAATATTTAGGTCGACTGTAGTACTTCGGTTGATAAACGTCTTCGACAGAGACAATATTTACACATGTAATACTCCTTTTACTCCAGTATTTGCACCTCTCTCTCTCTCTCTCTCTCTCTCTCTCTCACCCTCTCTCTCTCTCCCCTCCTCTCTCATCACATGGGCGTTGCCTCCTAGACTATAAATTGTTGAATAAACTTTTCCCAGTCTTCGCGATCTTCTCTGAGTCCACACTTTTCTACTCAGCCCTCCTCTGGTAAGTTCTTCAGGTGTGAATAATCTTATACCAGTTGTCCTTTTCCGTTTTATTTCTTCACACTGCGTGTTTAGGGGCAATGGCCTCAATGCGCTCGGAGTTATTTGGTTTATTATAAGGACTGTTATATGAGTTTGATTCTTCACGTGTGTCTGAGACGACTTCGATTGATGCGTTGGGCCTAACTTGCATAAGATCCTCTCTTAAAGACACTTTTCTGTAAGGTTTATGTGTAGGTTAGACTTTGTTAAGTGTGATGACTTCCACAAGTCTCGGTGGGCTTGGACATTTTTGGAGCATTACGCGTATCTTTCTCTCCTTTCGGTCAAGTTGAGACTGGCTCCATTTGCTGACGCTGACATAAGGTTCAACTTGATTCCAGTTTCTCTGTGAGCTAGGTCAGTTTTTCACTTCAGTTCTCATCACAAAAAAAAAAAAAAAAAAAAAAAAAAAATACATGGAAGGAAAAGGCGGAGACAACGTGAAAGCCATGAGATAAGGAGAGCAGTTTGTGTGCCAGAAAAAAGAACTGCCTAATATCCAAAGAATTTGATCTGAGTGCCAGTGAAACCAACACCCATGTCCTGTGAAATATAACATCTGGATGAAACACCACATTGTGGAAAAATGAGCTATAGGCCTATTGCAGCTTGTATAATGCAAAATTGTGTGGTCAAGTTTGAGTGAAGTTTGTAATTCAGCATAAAAGACCCACCAAACCACCAGTATTTAGAGGCTACTTCTCTTTCAGCAAACGTGTCTGCAGCCATGCCTTCTGACCTGGAGACAAGCATTGAGAACATGATTATGGTGTTCCACCGCTACGCTGAAGAAGATGGTGACAAAAACACCCTGACCAAAAAGGAGCTGAAAAAACTCCTGGAGATGGAGCTGTCCTCCTTCCTTAAGGTATAGATCTACTTTTCCTCTCTCATCCAGTTACAGTATGCTGTGTCACCACCCACCACGCAGCCTCCACCCATACATATTTCTGCAACGCCTAACTCCATATACCATTATATCTGCCTTTCAGAGCCAGAAAGACACAGAGACAGTGAATAAGATAATGAAGGACCTGGATTCAAACAAAGATGGCAAGGTGGATTTTGAAGAATTTGTGCCCCTGGTCGTTGGCCTCTCGATTGCCTGTGAGCAGATGTACAAGTTCCACAAGCAGAAGCCCACCAAGAAGTGAAGGACACATCCCAAGGACATAATGAGATTTGCTTGGTTAATTTTTTAGGATAAGAATGTATTGGTGAACATGTACTGTTTGAACACAAGTAAACACTGAATTTGACAACCTTTAAGTACTGTGTCTGTAAATGTTTTTGTGCTTATTATAATATTTTGGCTTTTTTTTAAAAATACAAAATACTAAACATAATTACTTGGTGTAGACTATGTCATCCATTTGTTATCTTTAAAACACCTGGCACCATTTTAGTTAAGAAAAGCGCCAGCAAATCCTGTAGAACGCCTCTAGATATGTCAAGAGTGCACTGATGGGTACACATCTGATGCACATTTCATCCACAAATCTTCTCAGAATCTACCACTGAGCCAGTATTTTTCATCCCATACATCTTTCAGAGAGGCTCACTCCCATCTATAAACTATTTCATATGAGAATGCGCTTCCAGATGTGTGTTTGTGTGTGTGTGTGTGTGTGTGTGTGTGTGTGTGTGTGTGTGCGCGCGCGCACCACAACTAGGCCTAAACTCAGTTGCACCACACATGCTTGTATGAGCTCTGTAATAATTCCAAGTAAGCATTCTTACAAATGCTCTACTACTGGCTGACTTAGTCAGCAAATGCCAGCAGCAAATCAGGGCCAGATTTGATGGGAGTTATGAAGGTTATTGGTTTCTGGAGGAGGTATTTCTCCCATGGACCCCCTCTGTGCTCCAGCCTCACATCCACCTGTAAAGCACTTTAAATTGCCTCTGTGTATGGAATGTGCTATGTATAAATAAAGTTGCCCTGCCTTGCCACCACACAAGTTTGGCTCTCCCGCGGCAGCTCTTATTGCAAGTGAATATCTGGTCAGCTGACATTGCATTTTTGTGTATGTGGGTGTGATTTCACCGATACAAGGTGTAACAAACCTCAGAAAGCATACAGCTATCGGAGCCAAAAGAAATGATAAACGGTGAGGCATAAGTTGAGCTGAGATAGCTCCACGGAGTGAATGTATTGCAGGGGTCGCAAATCATGTGCCAAGGAGGGCAAAGAGTATCCAGCTTTCTATTCCAAACAAAGACTACCAAGGCCCACTTTTCCAAGCCCTATCTGATAGGAAAACAGTAATATGACTGGATGATATCTAAAAATTGGGCATTTCAAAAGTGATATCATAAATTCTAATCCAGGCATGAAAAGCATGAAAGACAAACATGCTGTTACATGATTCATCCAACAGATGGCACAATAGAAGACTATAAAAACACTGCAATTCTGGAGCTCTTGAAATCTTGATCTTTTGATCTCTGTATCAGAATCATCTGATATTATCATGTTCTGACAAAGTGACTCAAAATTGGTGAGATAATTCTGCTTTCAGACAGATTACCCAGAAAAGTGTGATCCAAGTTTTATACAAAAGCATGAAAAATTGCCACCCATGGTGCAGACTTTGGTTGGAGGGAAGATCTAAAAAACCTCAATCCCAGTGGGCTCATGTAATCTCACAATTCAGATTTTAATATTACCATATTATTAAGTTGAAATCCTGATTCTACTGTGGGTTACTCAGACTGTACCACGTGATTTAAAACCTCTGACGCTCTGTCCTTAAGCGAACACTAGATGTCATGAAAACCCTGCAGATCACTCTACTCGCTCTTCCAGCATTCCCCCATGCCTTTTCTTTCCAAAGTGAGTCAAGCTATTATGTCATAATAACATGTTTGTTAGGGCCAGACAGGGTGTGTAAGGACAGTTCTTACTATTGCACAAACTTGATATTAGTTCATTTTAGAGCTTACTAGATTGGAAGAACCCTAATTTACAATAACTGGGAAGTGAGAAGAAGTACATAGTTTAGGTAAATTAGCACCTATTAAATATTTTCTATTTGTTGTATGGGCCAAAATGAACAGTTGTGGGTGAGACAGATTCAAGGAGGAAGCCAGCATTCACATGCACACATCAGAGGTGACAGAAATGCAGGAGCTATAATGAACACAATTGATCAGACAGGACAGATCAACTAGTTGCGAGAGAACACATTTTCAGCAAAAAATGGAGAAAACAAGTGTTCATCAGCGAGAGGTACAGGCCTGGTAACCTCCAGGCTGTGCATGGTGCTCTTTTAGAAAAGGACAACTTTGCTGGAAATTAGAGAAACAGTCGTAAAAAGGGCTTGGCTTCAGGCACAGTGACATAAAGCAGGGGAGTACATCAAATACCTTAGGAGTTAGAGCGTGTTAAGGCATATACAAAAATAAAAAAAAATTGGTATCTTCATCAGGGTGTGGCCAGAGAGGGTGTCAATCCTGGTGTGTTGTCAAGACTACATGTACACAACTTAAAAATGATCATTTACATATTTAAAAGGGCAAAACACAGTACAATATCAAGGTATTAAAAATGTGAATATGACACCAATGATTCCCAAAAATAGCATGAATTCAGTATTATCAATTAGGCCCAGATACTCCTCTAGGGGGCATCATGCCATTCCTAAATAAATAATGTGAACGCTCTCCACCACAGTCATTGGTGTTAGTATACAATGTTTCTTCATCCATAATGATCATGAAAGGCCAGTCAGTATCATTCGGAGCAGACAATTTATTCCAAAACATCAGTTATGTAACACACACGCCACAAAGAAAATAATAACAGAAACTCCCATTTCTTTTATGTATGCATTCAGATGGTTTGCTCTGTAAACGCCAAAATGTTGATTAGCCTGTCTTCCCCACCCAATGTAGAGAAACCTGTATGCCACACCCATAGTTTTTTGCCAAAACATAACAAACCCACACTTAACATGTCATAAGAAAATTCTTTCCGACTATGACTCATGTTTTTTTTTTTTGTTTTTTTTTTTCCTATATGTTGCCGGTAGGGTTCACCACTGCAGTGTGCAGTTGCTGCTTTACACCAAGATGATCATTCCCATAATACATGTTCTTTGAAAAAAAATCTACTTTTGAAACATTCATACAAAAGTTGACAGCAAACAGATATTAGAAGCTCTTCCTATTAATTTAACACCCTGTCAAAGCAGTGTGGATATCTACCTGGTGCAGACGTTGAACTGTAGAGTTACAGGTCGTGTCCAGCAGTGAAACTGTAGCACCTGCCCCAGCTGGCAGAGTGCGGAGAGATAGACACCATTCATTGTAATTACGAGCACTTGATCCTTCCTCTCCATTATCATTCTCTCCCCTGCAAGGAGAATCTGATAGCATATGATAGGGGTAAGTTATGCAGCCAAACCAAACAGAGCCTAGTGCTTAACTGTTTTAACTGATCTATAAAGGTGATGGGTAGGGGGTAAGAGAAGGGAATTATAAAAGAAAACTCTGTCTGACTGCTGCCTTGGAAGAGAGGGTTGGAAAATGGAGGCTGAGTTATGTAACAGGCACGATGAATGGGAGTTGCATAAACATGTTCAAACACAAACTCAAGCGCCCTTACACAAGCATACTTTTGCAAAAATGAAATGAAGTGCTTTCCCATGCACATGCATTTATGCATACAGACAAACGTAAGGCTGTGACTTAAACCCACTGTTTCGAGCTGAAATGGAATCTCTTCATTGTAACTTTCCACTTACTTTGACGTAATTTCACCACAGCTTTACCAAGTTAACCATCTCCTCACTGAAGAGAGGGATTCCCCCAAAGAGGGAATCTGTGAACGCCACCGCCACTAATTGTCTACTCTTTTGGTACAAATTTAGCAGTTCACACACCCATGCACACACACTTTGCATGCATGTATTTACTAGCATTCACCGACTATATATACAAAAGAAACATGACTGTAATGTCAGTCTTTTGAGCAATAATAAATGCATTAGAAAATCATGGGGTGGGGCAAATGTGAGACAGGAATGGTGAAGCCAGTGGAGTGTGGCACATTTTATGTGCATGACTCACTGCTGGTGTGTGTCTATGTCTGTGCATGCATGTGTGTGTGCGCGTGTGTGTGTGTGTGTGTGTGTGTGTGTGTGTGCGTGTGCATGTGTGAGACTGTGCGTCTGCTCTTTAAGAGGAGGC
Organism: Myripristis murdjan; assembly: GCF_902150065.1. Taxonomy (NCBI): domain Eukaryota; kingdom Metazoa; phylum Chordata; class Actinopteri; order Holocentriformes; family Holocentridae; genus Myripristis; species Myripristis murdjan. The sequence goes on from NC_043995.1 coordinate 19,583,862, forward strand.
ATTGCCCTCAGTCTGACACCAGTCTCACACGGGACCAAGCCAGCAACACAGACAACAGCTCTCTTCTCCAAGTTTACTACTCTACTCTACGGTGAGTACAGATGAAGGGTAAGCTATTGAAAGAAGAACATTTCATGGATGGAGAGAAAGTAGCAATAAGATATGCAACAACAGGATATGGTGGAGCACAAACATGCCACTGAAATGGTCAAGTGTTGATTATATGCTGGCACTATTACTTACCCAAAACCTGACAACAGTTTTGTGAGTCTGCAGTAGTTTCACTTAGAACTACTGCAAATACATGGAGCATTTGTCAGCTTTCAAGTCTTGCTGGGACTTTTACAACATAAGCTGATTAAAAAAACAACAACAACAACATTGGGCTTTTAGTATACATATCTAGCTGTTCACTGTCAATGAATTTCATGAATCTTAACAATTTGCATGCATGCCATTTTTTATGTATGTAAAATTCTTTGTATCAACTTTGCTCTCCATTCTTCCTGCACTTTACTTCTGTGTTTCCCTTTTAGTTACTTGTAATTAATAGAAGTCACCGGTTTCTTCCAGCTGCAGCTATGCCTCGTCTAGAGGAGGCCATTAAAATCATGGTGGAGCTGTTTGAGGAATATGCAGGCCAGGACAGCAAGCAGGTCAGCATAGAAGAACTCAAAGAGCTGCTTGAGAAAGATGTGGAGAGCCCTCAACTCAAGGTGAGAGACTGAACACACTCAATCTACTGTCACCAACATGTAATAGCATTAACATGCATGCATATACGGCATGTCTAGCACTTTGAATTACCTTGTGTTTGAAAGGTGCTATACACATTAACCTTGCCTTGCTTGTGTGTTTGTACTGTAGTGTGCTGTGTGCAAGTATTTCTTCATAAATAGATATTAAACACAACCCAATAGGTTTCATGCTTTTTGGTAAACATAAGTAATATGTTCTTTAGGAGAAAATCCACCCAGATGACATCAAAGAGGCATTGGAGTTGCTGGATAAGAACCATGATGGTGAAGTCAACTTTCGTGAGTTTTCAAGGTGCTTGGCTGCCTTGGCCAAAGGCTACCACAAACAGAAGAGGGGCAAGGGTGGCAAGAGGGGCAAGGGGAAAGAAGACCCAGAAGCAGACTCATGAAACCCTCAAAAAGCTTCTAGCCTTCATGATGTACATTTAACAAACTATCTTGTACATATGGCATGTAGGTACTATATGCACTGCTGCCTAGACTGGTGTGTCCACTGGGAACATACAAAAATATACCACCTCTCGATACAGTTTGATGTGCAGAATGTAATATGTAGAGTGTTTATTCTCTCTTTGTCTTGGTTTTGAGATGTACTGGATATTCATTACTATCTGAAAATTAATAAAAATCAACAGAAGATATATTTTAATGTGGTATTTGGGGGTTTGTTTTGGCAATCATTGCATGTGTACAGCAAGTATTAAATGTCATTTCTGTGAAATGAAACAACCATAGACTCATCAAACATTCATCACCGGTCACCCAATATGCACTCTAGTGTAGACATCACTGTCAGTGCTTCCTCAATGGGAATGTCTGGTCTATTCTTTCCAATCCCATTGACTGACACCCACACAGGTCAAAGCTTTGTCTATGTGCAGCTATACGCATCAGATCCTTTTCATGTCATTTTCCTACCTCTTCAGAGTCACTGAATTGTTTCTGTGTTTCTGCGTCTGTCCCTCTCTGTATCTTTCTCTCATTTCTCTTGCTCCATCTATCTGATTTTGTCTGAACCTGCCAGCCATTTCAAGCAGAATAAAAGCATGGTACCTGGTCTTACTAAAGGCATGTTTATACATGGAAAAAGTGGAAATCACACCCTATGCTTTAGGGAAAACTTCTTCTCTTGTCATTTAAGGCAGCATGCTTTTGATAAGAATTAATGCCCAATGTCAATGTGCACCTGAGCTGATATGATGATCAGATGAACTGACTTGGGATATCAAGTTTAATTAGCCTAGAGCCTTGATCGCACGAGGAAACAGCCTGGCCATGGCACACCGATCAAAGAAATCCCAGCAAACACAGGCAAACACAAATGTTTGTTTGGGATGCCATGGCTGTCTGGATTTGTTTGATCGGTGTGTCATCAGTAGTTCATTTTCAAAGACATTCCAAGACATTCTAAGACACCTGTCACCATTACAAAGCTCTTTGTTGTTGTAGACTGACTGATGTGTGTGCCATATCAGCACCATGATGGCACTTTCCCGCTGTAACAACTTAGCGAGCCATGCGGCATGAAGGCTTTTACACAGACTCTGGGATTGTCTCCACTCGCAGTGACACTGTTCCAGATAAAGATGATTGAACCTCTGCTCTGGAGATTATGCCAGCATCAAGCTCAAAGAACTTTTAGGGGGGGTTAGCAGGGCTTTTGATCTTAACTGGTCCAAGCATTGACTTCACAATACCTCCTTAACATGCACTATCTGAGGGCTTCAGCACAAAGCAGCTGAAGCAAAACAGACTGGAAAAGCAAACAGCAAATACGAAGTGCAAGTTGGGCAGAAGAATGGGTACATGTCCTGATCAGTACAATGGTAATAATAATAATCTAATTTCAATAATGATATTTATAATTACGATATAACCATAATAAAAGGCAGTCCCTGAACTTCATGGCTTCTGACAAGTCACAGGTTATGGAAAGTTCCAGGTTAACCTTGGTAGACGAAAAGGGCCGACAGAATCCAAGTAGGCCAAGGTCTTCACAAGACACTATCAGGCCATCAAGTTCAGGCAGATCTCATTGCATTTGATTGTATCTTCACTCATTAGATTTTAACACCGTATTTCAAGGAGAATTCTGTTTTTATTCAGCACTTTATCTGTGAAGTATACTCACTGAGAAAGCCCTCTGACCTCTGCAAAGCTTCAAGTAATGCAAATGCATGAAGTAAACAGGGGCCATAGGATATGTACCTACTTTCGGATGACTTTTATATGTTCCCTATCACCAATATGATATTAATTCTTCATGCATTCATGTGAAAGAGTTCCATTTGTGAATCCTTCTCACAAAAAAATGAACTGACTCACATTCCATCCTGTGTAGAAACAATCACAGCCTCAAAGCTACATATCTATTTGTCCATATTCACTCTGCTCCTGCCTCCTTTTCATGTGGTTGACTGAGTGGCTTGACCATCTAGCTCTAGCTTTTATTCAAACTGCAATTGTAATTTAAAAAGAGAAGGATTTGTTATCTGAATCTGAATCTTAATTGTGTATAAAAGTTTGTGTTCAGGCCGTACATTGTCACTGAATATCACACAGCACTGCAGGAACTGGGATTACAGAATGTAAATTTATTCTGCCGTGGAACCTCAGACCTTCTGGTCACTTTGTTCCTCTGGCACTTTGAAAATCTTGGCTCCCACGGGTACCTAAAAGATGTTGATTGTTTTGTTCCCAGAACTTGAATGGGATGGAACAGTCTTTACCATTCAAATTCATATACCAAGACGGTTGGAGCGGCAGATCATTTTATGTGCATTTTTGTGTTTAAAGTAAACAATCATGTTTTCTTCTCTGCTATAGTTGGCCTAAATTATGGCAGTTTGTAGCATTCAAAAGGTTAAGTAAAAAGTCTGTTTGATGAGGCTGACCAGCAAGGTTTACTAGCTTGCACATTTTGGCTGGAGGAGCTATAGGAGAAGCACAGTCTTACTAATGTTATGCTCACCTCATATGACACATGAATTCAAATATTTCAAATAATTCTTTTTGTATTTTTTTTAATGCCACAGTCATGGCACAACATTTCTGCAGTGTTCAAGCAAATGTGACACATTTTACAAGCCTAGTGGCATGTTACCATGGAAAACAAGCAGCCTATAATCGCAATTTTATTCAGAATGACCCAAATGACCTCAGCAAATAGAACGAGGTCTGATCTACTCCATTCAGTTTTTGTGGTTTTGGTACGGTAAAGCAGCTGCACTCTCCTTATTGTCAGGCAGGTGGAGCAAGAGCATCGAAACAGCAACTTCTGAGCAACTTCTGCTGAGGACTGCAAGGAGCATGGTACACTACATGGACAAAAGTATTGGGACACTCCTCTTAATTATTGAATTAGGTGATTCGTTTAGTCCCATTGCCACAGCTGTATAAAATGAAGCTCCTAGCCATGTAGTCTGCCTTTACAAACATTTGTGAAAGAATGGCTCGTTCTGAAGAGCTCACTGAATTCAAGAGTGCCACTGTAATAGTAATGTAATAGGATGCCACAATCCAACAAGTAATTTTGCGAAAGGTCTTCTCTCCTAGATTTTCCACGATCAGCTGCACAGCAGCAACTGTGCAGCCAGCAAGAGGCAGACCACAGTGTGCACAGTGTGTAAAAGTGGCCAACGCTCTGCTGACTCAATAACTGCAGAATTCCAAGCCTCCTCTGGCATTAACATCATCACAAAAACTGTGCGCCAGGAGCTTCATGGCATGGGTTTCCATGGCCAAGGTTGGCCTTGGCCCCTTAGTTCCAGTGAAGGGAAATGTTAATGCTTCAGCTCACCAAGACATTTTGGACAATTCTCTGCTTCCAATTTTGTCGAAACAATTTGGGGAAGGCCCTTTTCTGTTCCAGCATGACTGTGCCCCAGTGCACAAAGCAAGCTCCATAAAGGCATGGTTGGATGAGTATGGTGTGGAAGAACCTGACTAGCCCACACAGAGCCCTGACCTCAACCCCATCCAACACCTTTGGGATGAGCTAGAATGGACCTCACAAATACTGTTCTCGATGGGCAACAATTCCCACAGACACACTTCAAAATCGTGTATAAAGCCTTCCCAGAAGAGCAGGAGCTTTTATCCCTGCAAAAGGTGGACCAACTCCAAATTAATGCCTATGAGAAAAGCTCCTATAGGTGTAGTATATAGGTGGCCCAGTACTTTTGTTCAGATAGTGTATGAAAAAATTATGTCATAAAATTATAATGTAAAATATTTTTCATGTAACTACACAAAATAATTGTTCACTGCCTCTATGTATGTGCATCTGTTAACATACTACATGCACATGAGGTTTTTAACTGTACTGTACTGTGTGCATGTATTTCCTCACAACGAGATAATTACACAGTGGTAAGGATTAAGAGGTAGAACAAGAAAACTATACGGAAGCATAGCCAAGTGTTGTGTTCACTGGGCAGCTATCAAATAATCTGCCCAGTAAATACAGTGCAGATATAAGGTATCAGGCAATTTGCACATCTGATGCATAACATACATGGCTGAAACTTGGCTTGTTAGTACCCTTTGATGTGCAGAATGTGTCCTGTGTTTATCTTGGTTTTGGAAATGTACTGCATATTCGTTAGTAGCAGAGAATTCATAGAAATCAACAGAAGATATGCTTTTTTTTTTTTTTTTTTTTGTAGAAATCACTGCACATCTAGCATGAATTAGATATCATTACTGTGGAATGAAACCGGCATGGTGACAGCAATGGGCTGATGGAACCTTTTAGTTCCTTGAAAAATAATCCCTGGGACTAAAAGTTCTGGGCACTTCTGATGGAAACACAGCTTAAGTGAGCCTTTAATTAAACAGAGAAGACACACCAGGAATGCGTTTGCCCTGTTTACAAGGTAAACAAGTGAACTCTTACAGCTGACCAGTTACCCATTTGGCTGTTGCACATGCACACACACGGCGGCTATAACAGATACCTGGAGATGAAAGAAAGGCAGTTATTCATAATATTTAAATCTACAATGAAATCTTTTTTTTTTCTCAACGTTACAAATCCTGGGCTAAAACCCAACAGGATAGCTGCATACTGATAGAGATTAGTGAGTGCAACAGTGTACAGGTAATGGAGCTGGGCAGCAGGTGACGATGACTGACAGCTTGGATTTCATCTGAGATCGTCTTACGCTTTTGTTTCTATGCAGAGGCAGGTGAACAAAAACAAGTGTAGAGAAGCAAGGCCAGATTGAAATCAAGCCTAAATACAGAGCCTGTGTCTGCAAATTTTCATAAAGAGATCTTCAGAAAGCAATTCCAAAGGCTCACTCAGCAACGCTGCATCACAAAGTACAGAACCATCTGTAGATTGGTCGCTGGCTATTTTTTAATCTTTTAAACCACTGATACATCAAAGTTAGTGTACATTTGAACCAATGATGCACAATAATACCAGTGGATGTCTATATTGAGATTATCATAAAAACGTGACAAATAAGCATCTGGCAGTCACACAAAGAGTGAGGTAATGAAACTTAGCAAATTTAAGGAAGGAAGGACATAAATAATTATTGCTTCTTGGATCAGTGCAAACCAGGTGCTTGGTCATTGCTGAAGAAACTCCAGTCACAGCTGCTGTTTGACCTGGAATCTGGAATCCCTCCAGAAAACCCATTGTGGCAAGCTAAGACAAAACAACAGTTAGTTAACCTCTTGAAAGCGAGCTTGTCCTGTTTTTGTTCATATGCCACTGGAGGACACCACATACGTAGGCCTTGTAGGTGGTTTTATTGCACCACGGTAACTACACTGTCAAAGATAGATTTCATAATATAGTGTGCATCCAGTCAGCATTTGACTGTAGTATCTAACCACGTCCACATTTTATTGCAAAGGCTTTTGAAACATATAATCTTTTGTCCTGCCCATAAGGTTTGTTGCAGTATGAAAGAGAAACAAACAAACAACAACAGTAATAATAATGATAATAATAATAATAATAATAATAATAATAATAATAACACTTATTATTATTTTTATTATTATTACTTATTGAGGATCTAAAAGCCAGACCTTGTATAAATAAGTCCCCAATGACCCACATTTCCCTTGAAAATCAGATGAACCAGTTTGCTTGTTTGCATTTATAATATGTATCAAATATGTGTGGCTGCCCAGGTGTGGCTGGGTCACTAGCCACCTTGTGTTAAGGTAACTCGGAGTAACTTGAGTTGAGAAATGCCAGAGGTGTGTGCACTTCAGTGGCAATGTGTCTCAGCCAGCACTAATAAAATATGAACAAGTAACAGCCTGTACTGTGAATTTTGGCTGCCAGCTTTGCACAGGCAAAAATACTGTGGCTCCTACTTCAGCTACTTCAGAGTGAACCGGAGAACACTTCCTCCTTTAACCTGGAGTCACAAATCACCTGCAAGAGAGGCTACAGTGGAAGGGATAGACCTCAGGATATGAGCTCATGGGTGGGACGGGGCTGACCTGTGTCACCCCAGATCACACATTACTGTCTGTGTAAACTGAACTTGCACATGCACAAAATAGACAATATCCAGTTTCAAGCTCAGACACCTCATGGTCATGAAAGCTGAAATGGAGCTGAGTTCATTTGTCATTTCATATGGCCCACTCTGTGAACTTCCTGCTCTTGTTTTCCATCCAGAGTTAAAGACAGACTGGACACAAGAGATGGTTTCCCTGCATGAGTAGATTGCACAAATCTATCTATTTCATTATGAATTTGCCCCCCAATCCTTCCCAAATGCCACAGAGGTTTGGGTTTTTGAAATATTAGAGGCAATAGATGTCTGTGAGTGATCCTGGTTGTAGTCAACAGAGTCAAAAAAAAAAAAAAAAAAACATTTATACAAAATGATTTATTTTTCCTTTCACATAACAAAACTTGGCAAAGCAGGAAAAAGTTAGGAAAGCTTTTTTTTTTTTGTAGTGTAATGTTTTTTACACTGCAGTCTATCTCAAACTCCTTCTCCCATTAAATGCATGTTGACATTGCATATCACTGTAAATTTGTTGGTGTTATAGTTGTAATGACACATCTTCCGATGCAAAGCTAGGGCACATCATCAGTGATGTATCCTGAGCTCATTGGGTGTTTCGGGTCTTCCGAACATCAGACACCCTCGCTCAGGCGACCCAGCTGAGGTTGATCAGGCCTCAGCTTGCACCCTAGCTGCACTCAACCACGGATCTGCTCTCTTCATCCAGAGCCATCTAGAGGCTTTCTCTGCCTCTGTGCTACTGCAGATGGCCCTCCTCCTCCTCTCTCCTGTGATGCCGATTGCTATGTATGCTCTGCAGAGAGACTGTCCTGCAAAGCCTCTGCACCCAACCTCCACAGGCAAGCACCTTGCCTTCCAGCCTTGTCTGTGGCAGTCGCTGACTAGGCTGTCATACTTCTCCTTCTTTCGCTCAAAGGCCTCCTCCATGCGCTCTTCCCAAGGCACAGTGAGCTCAAGCATGACGATGGTTTTCGTTGCCTCTGACGCTAGGACGATGTCAGGTCTGAGGGTGGTTTTAGCTACGTGCTGGGGAACTTGAGCTGGCTACCTAAATCCACTGACAGTTGCCAGTCCTGTGCAGTGTTGAGAAGCCCTGGTGTTGCTCTTGAGGTTGTTTTTGGCTTCTCCCCGGCTCTGATGAAGTTGATCTTGTTCTTCACGGGTCTTGACTTCTGACAGCTGGTGATGGCACAACCGATGCTCTCTGCAATGGTCTTGAGCACCTGGTCGTGCCGCCACCGGTATCGGCCTTCCCCCAGAGCTTTTGGGCAGCAACTCAATATGTGTTTGAGGGTTCCCTTCCTCTGGCACAGGGGGCATGCTGATGTATCAGCCAGGCCCCAGCAGTGCAGGTTGGATGGGCTGGGCAGGACATCATAGACGGCCTGGACCAGGAACTTGATGCGGTGTGGCTCTGCCTGCCAGAGGTCAGTCCACGTGATCTTCCTCTCCACAACTTGCTCCCATCTAGTCCAGGCGCCTTGCTGTCTCATCCCCACTGCTCTGCTGGACCGCTCCTCCTCAACGGCTGCTCTCACCTCTTTCTGGACTAGTTGCCTCCACTCTTTCCCCCGAGCCTTGTCAAAACGGGGGGAGGGGGCACTGGTTCCTAGTCCAGCCCTTCCTCTGGCCACTGTTCCCACCAGGACTCCATGTCTTAGCCGTGCCTCTGCCTGCTCCACTGCAGCCTCTGCTCTCCACTTCCTGCCGGTCTTGACTGCCACCCCTGCCCCGGCAACTTTGGGGTCTGTTGACTCACGCAGCTGCAACACCTCCCTTACTCGCAAAACTTTGAACTCCTCCTCGATAGATTTCAAGGGGAGTGTCAGTTTGCAGGTGTTTCCATAAAGGGCGATATTGCTCAAGCTCCTCGGCAGACCTAACCAGCTCCTCAGGTAGCGGCTGACTCTCCTCTCCAGGTCTGAGATGGTGGTGATCGGAAACTCATAAAGGAGCAGTGGCCATAGTATCCTTGGCAGAATCCCGTGTTGGTACACCCACGCCTTGTATTTTCCTGGGAGGCCAGACCTGTCGACATCCTTCAGCCAACCCTCCAGCTCCTCGCAGGTGTTCTTGATGGAAGCTGTGTCCCTGAGACTGCTGTCAAAGAACTTCCCCAAGCTCTTTATCAGCTTCTCAGAGATGGTAGGGATTGGTGTTCCTGCGATGGAAAAGCGGAACTTGTCTGCCACTCTTCCCTTCTTCAAGACCAAGGATCTTGACTTTGTTGGCTTGAATGACATCCTGGCCCATCCCATCAGCCTCTCCAGCCCCCTCAAGACCCATCTGCCTCCCGGCACCGACTCGGTGGTCACTGTCAGGTCATCCATGAAGGCGCGAATGGAGCTGAGTTCATTTGTCATTTCATATGGCCCACTCTGTGAACTTCCTGCTCTTGTTTTCTATCCAGAGTTAAAGACAGACTGGACACAAGAGATGGTTTCCCTGCATGAATAGATTGCACAAATCTATCTATTTCATCATGAATTTGCCCCCCAATCCTTCCCAAATGCCACAGAGGTTTGGGTTTTTGAAATATTAGAGGCAATAGATGTCTGTGAGTGATCCTGGTTGTAGTCAACAGAGTCAAAAAAAAAAAAAAAAAAAAAAAAAAAAAAACATTTATACAAAATGATTTATTTTTCCTTTCACATAACAAAACTTGGCAAAGCAGGAAAAAGTTAGGAAAGCTTTTTTTTTTTTGTAGTGTAATGTTTTTTACACTGCAGTCTATCTCAAACTCCTTCTCCCATTAAATGCATGTTGCCATTGCATATCACTGTAAATTTGTTGGTGTTATACATTTACCTGGGAAATGATGCCATTGGGGGTTTGTGGAGCTGGCATAAAATGTACTGTGGTCACTCTTCACCAAAGAGAGAGAGAGTTTGTCAAATTCAGCCGAGCTATTCCAACCTGTTGTTTTGACTATGGAGAACTTTTTATTTTCCCCATCGTTCCATTTTCTTTTTATCCAGGATTGGGTCACACCAGCAGCAGATTGAATGGGCAGCCTTCCTCACCAATCCCAAGGAAGGCCTGTCCCCCGGCCTGTCCTGGGTCTGCCCAGCAGTCTCCTCCCAGCCGGGTGTGCCTGGAACACCTCCACATGGAGGCGCCTGGGAGCCATCAAAGTCACCTCGACTGGCTAAACTGGCCACATAATACAAATTACTTTCTTAACCACAGAATACAGTGCAAGCAAATGAGAAACAGTACAGCTCTGTCCACTCCCTTAGCTGGAACCAAGCGCCCCCAGCAGTCTTTTCTGCACACTGCAATGAAACCACATTATCAAAAGAGAGGGCAAAAACAGACTGACATAACCATCATAACATACAGGCTTCATGTTTTTAACTAAAAGCTTAGTGTTTTTTTATTATTATTATTATTATTATTATTATTATTAATATATGTATATTGTGAATGTATTTTGTAAAGTGTATTTCAGACTTGTCTGTGAGACTCTTTTTTAATAAATATATCTCAGTTCTGAATCTGATCAGTCATTATTTCCTCAGTTTCTGAGGGAAAACTAAAGGGAGAGGTGTAGAGAAAGAAGAGGAGGGGAGAGTTGTAATTTCCATTGTAAGATGATTAGATAAGCACACACTGTTACAACCTTACAATCTTACACTTATTACGGTCTATGAAAACAATTATTCATTATGAATGTATTTGACATGAAAGGTCTATGCATGTGAGAGAGACTGAGAGGGGGGAGGGAGCATTGGAGAGGGCGCTTAGACAGCCCTATCCTGAACAAACACTGAAGTTGTTGTATTGCACTGCGTAGGTCTCATATTTCCTAATGTCTGGTGGATTTTTTTTACTCCAGTGTTTTATATCGTAGCTAAGTTTCTTCCGCTGTGAACTCATCTGTTCTGGAAGAAGCCCAAACACACTCTGGAACCACTGGGTACGCTCAGACATTTGTGCAGCAGTGTCTGACATTACAGAACTAAATGCTGGTTTGAGAAAATTACAGTACAAACTCCTGCCTTGACAGCAGAACTGATCTTAACATAATCAGATTGAACCATGGATTTTTTTAAGCTTAGCTATGAATGTTTTGCTACATTAATGCTATGCATTATGCTTGGCACAAACCTCTTTTCCAGTCAGCTCTGGTTGACTAAACCTTGGAGTGACTGGCAGTTTTTTTACTTTTATAACAAATTGCAAAGGTGATTTACGTTATGTGTTTTGTGTAAAAGCTATTTGCTATTGATTTTTACTGTAAATAAAGGCAAGACACAGTGTGATAGGATATATATCCTCTGTAGGATATAGGATATTATTTTTCCACATAACCAACCAGCATAATTTCAGTGTGTTTAAACATGTATGTAAAAAAAAAAAAATCTGTGACAATTAACCACACCTATACCAATTTAACAATTAATGCACCACCATCCTATGAAAGGTTGAAAGGTAACAGGGATTTTTCTGTCAGTGTGTGTGTGTGTGTGTGTGTGTGTGTGTGTGTGTGTGTGTGTGTCAGCCCAGTTGATTTGTATGGCTGTAGAAACTTATAAAGCAAATAACAGTAATAAGGATATTAAAAGTTTAAAGTATATTATAAAGAAAGCAAAATAAGTATTTTCACATTATAAAGAAGTTTTTGGGCTTGCCCTTTTTTATGGTGTTTGCGTGTGAGAGGGGACACATAGGTAGATGAACAGAGAGAGAGAGAGTGGTTTACTGCTATGCCTTCACCTCCAAATAAAAGATATCTGTCCAACCCCGACTGTCCAGTTTGCTTCGTCCTCCCTCTAAATCACTCCAACACTGCACAGATGGTGAGTAAAATCAGTTTTAAAATATCCCTTTATGAAGGCATCAAGATCAAGCAAGGTCATACACAACCTGTAATGTAATATTTATGTACTGCTATTTCTTTCTGTCTTCCTTCCTTTCTTTCTTTCTTTTAGAAGACATCTCTATGGATATGTTTAATTAAAATTGGTAAAATGACAATAAAATGGCAGTGATGATGATGATGATGATGATGATGATGACACAGTGGATAGATAATACTAAACGGGGAATGTGCCATGGACTTAGGCAGCTTTCACATTAGGTACCATTGAGTTGTACCATGCCGGAGTATGATTGCCCACCTTCCTCCACTCCCCCACCAGTCAGCTTTCACATGAGTACTGTTGTTCTGTACCTGAGTCCATTATCTACGCACTCTTGATATGAAGAGATAGAGAGAGAGAGAAAGAGAGAGAGTGCATGGTGATCGAGCAATATTGAAAGTGAGTGAAGAGAGGGGGCGGTCCACTTCCATGTTTAGTACAGTATTTTCACACATTATACAGACTGGGCTGGAGTACACGAGAAGGTACTCGAGATCACCTTTAACAAGTGGACATAGTTTTCACACTAATCAAACAAACCAGACTTTGGGATCAAGTGTACTTGGATCGGGGCCCCGGTCCCTCATGAACTGTTAAAGCAGTCAAGCTAGCAGTTAAGCTGAAAGTATGCAGAAAAGAGACAGGGCTAAAATGGTTTGAATTGTCTGAGAAAAATTCAGACTTCTCACACCAACCTACCAGTCTGTTTCCATCTGTGTGCTCAGCCGTCACCATGACTCTGTTGATATTTGGTTTTAAAACGGGTGATCGGATCATGAGTGGACAGCCTGAATACAAGTGTAAATGACTGCAAAGATGCATTGTGATCCCATCACTCAATCCACTTGCCAAAGTGATCTGGGACACATTTGACCACATATCATTTATAGTATACACACTAATGCATCCAAAATCTTAACACTTGTGCTCAGCTGCTCGACACTTGACGAGCAAGCTGTTCATCTCTTCATATATTTTTTGAATCCCTCTTCTCTCTTGCTTTGCGCACTTCTTTCTCTCTTTCCCTCTCTTTTTTTTTAAGCCATTCTACATTGGGTGAAGCAAAGCAGTAGACTGTAATACTTATGTCCAAAAGTGTCAAGTCAACTTTATTGGCTATATCACAAAATATTGAGAGTCATCTTAAAATAAATATAATAACGAGATCATAAAAGAAATACATAATAAAAGAAAGAATAATAATAATAAATATAATTATAACAATTATAATTATTCAAATGGTTGATTACCAGCCAAAGTAAGGGCAAATCTGATTGTGTGTGTGTTGTAGTAGTGGTGTGTCAGATAGTGAGAGCAAACATGGCAACATTATATTCTGGTGGCTGGGTTGCTGATACCAAAAGTAAACATTTTTAGACCCTCTTCGAAAAACGTAATTGTTTTTGCCTGCCGATATCAGAAATATCGAAAATTCTTCCCTGCGGTAAATCAACACCAGCGGTGGGGCAGCAGGGTTTCTGCAGGTTCCAGACTAACAACAGAGTCGTGCTGTAAATGACCTCGGATGCATTTGATTTATCTTGCCATGCATGTAAAGATGATAAAGTATACAGTAAGTAAGAACAGACAGCAGATAAAATATATACTTGTTTGCTGAAGATCATAATCATTATCAGAATCAGTGCAGAGTTATGATTTTAATTCAGGATAGACCTCATGCATACTTTTGGGCAACAGACATTTACTTAGCCAGTTCATTGATGTTTGGCTCATGTTCCCTATTTAGTTATTTAGTTTGTATGTGTATTGTTTATCATGAGGGCTTTGTGTTATGTTATTAACTTCTTATTAACAGTTCCTCAAATTCACAAGAGAATAATTAAATTATAAGAAATATATAGAAATACAAAATATAAACATATGAGCCTCACAAATTGTAATTTACCAACCAATTGAGTAAGTGCATTATGTATAGCTGTATCCAAGGTATGTGCATAATGTGTACCAAGTGTCAGTATGTGCATTGATCCTACAAAATATAGAGCTATTAACTGAGCATATCTATTCTTTAACTGTTTGGGTCATTTTAGTTTGTGTCTTTATATCTTTGCATTAGCACTTTATAACATTGTCAAAAAAAAGGGCTACACAAAGTCATTATTGTTAGTATTAATACAACTACAGCTCAACAATTATAGAGGTGAAATGCATCACAATATGTTGAGCAACATGTAAGTTTATTTATTTATTTATTTTAAGTATTTTAAGTTCAAGTTGTCACTTGTCACAGATCTCTCATAAGACATCTGTGCAGATTCCAGTACAGTCAACGAAATTTAAAAAACACCATTGAAATCAATTAAAAGCGAGGTAATGTAAAATATGACACCATGTCTTGTATTGTGGGGTTTGGGTTTGTACCTGAAGTTGACATCACACTTGCACACAATCATAATTTCACTAATTCATTGGTAATTTATTTCACTAAATCAATAAGTACATGTCAACGAGCTGTCTTGAGTGGTTGTCGGTTTATTTATGAGATGCCTGAGGGTGTCACACAAATATTTGCCACATTTTCTGGAAACACTGATTTTTCAGGTAGTGTCTGAAACTCTGTTCTGTTGTTGTTTATATATTTAACTCCATGAAAAACAAAATACAGTGAATATTCTATAAGTGAAGAAGTTAGCCATTGGAAAGTCAGTCAAAGACAGAATCAAATAAAGCAACAGGTTTCACAGAACTCTCACAACAGAATGTGTTTGTGACGTCACAAGGACTCTCTCTCCATGTATTATGCTGCAGTTCTCTAGAGATCTCTCATTTTGTGCACGCGTTTGAGCAGTGAGCAGCAACTCAAAGCTTTCTGTGACAATTGCAAGCTACTTTGTTAAACTACTTTAAATGGAACATTTAATGGAATGTTCCATTAAATGGAACAGATTTAAATCATTTAAAAAATGATTTAAATCTGTTCCATTTAATGGTCGTTCATTTAATTGTATATTTTATGGGTTGCTGTGTCTTTTTTGTGTCTGTCTGTGTGAATGCTGTTGCTGTGACACATCAATTTCCTTTATGGATTAATAAAGTATCTTGATACTTTGTTCAATTTTTCCATGTGGAATAGACTCTCCTCAGCCAGGATGCAAGCTCTGCTCAGAGCCGAAGAGCAGGAGATTTTCTCTCTGCGATACAGACTCCGAAATGCAGAGGAGAGGAAAAGGAGAGATGACACCTGGTGGTCCTCGCAGGTCAAGGACAAAGACAGAAAGCTGCAGGTCCTCCGCAAAGCTCTCAGTGAGATGGAGAGCATGCAAAAGGCCTCCTGAATGGATGAGGAGAGATGGAGAAGAGAGAAGGAAGACCTGGAGGAGAAAATGAAGAAGGCGGTGGACTGGGGATCCACCATCTTCAATGAGAAGACCACCGAAGTCAACCTGCTTCGCCAGACCATTGACGAGGAGCGCCAGTGAGCAAAACAGGCCCTGCAGGACAAAGAAGAGCTGGAAAAAGAGCTTAAAGACAAGAAAAACACAATTGAGTCTCTGACCAAGGAGATTGAGAAAATGTCCTCCAGCATTACGGCTCTGCAGGCCCAGTCTGTCTCTCAGCAGGAGGAGTTTAAGAAGATGCTGAAGCAGGCAGAGGACAGGGCAATTGAGACATGAGAGGACAACAACAAGGTCCTCAGCCAACTCACAGAATCCATCGAGCGTCTCAGGGATCAGCAGGAGCACTGGGCTGAGCAGAAGCTGCAGCTGGAGGCTCAGATGGTAGAGGAGCGTGAGTCCTGGAAGGAAGACAGGGAGAAGCTGCAGGAAAAGCTGCAGCAGGCAGATGAAGCCTGCACTGCCCAGCTGCCAGAAATCAGCTCCCTTTGTCAGAATGCAGAGTCTGCCGCAACAGAGAGGGCAGAGATGGCCACCATCATTGCTGCTCTGTCTGCTCTCTGTATTTTTCTGGTGTGTAAAAACAAAGTGTTGCAGAGTTTCGTACTTAATTAATTCCTCCCTTTCTGTGCCAGATGCGCAAAGGATGGAGACGTGTCTTCAGCCTCAACATTTTCAGGAGGAAGAAGAAAAAGAACTCTGAGAAGGAGCTGAGTGAGGATAATTAAGTGTGCAGGGCCCAGGCTGCTTTGGAAGGAAAAACATCACTGCCAGCAGCCAACAAACATCCTCCAACCTGCACACGTCCTCCAACCATCACACCTCCTCCAACCAACACACTTCCTCTAGCCATCCAACCTGCTGCAGCCAACCTCCTCCAACTGGCAAACTTCCACCAGCCAACAAATCTCCTCCAACCAGCAAAACTCCACCAGCTGACAAACCTCCAGCCTGCAAACCTCCACCAACTGACAAATCTCCTCCAAATGATAAACCTCCTACAACTGGCAAACCTCCACCAGCCGACAAAGCTCTAGCCAGCAAACATCCAACAGCCTGCAAAACTCCGCCAGCCGACAAACGTCCACCTGCTGACAAACCTCCTACAACCGGTAAACCTCCACCAGCCAACAAAACTCTAACTGGTAAACCTCCACCAGCCAGCAAATGCCCACCAGCTGACAAAACTCTAGCTGGTAAACCTCTATCAGCCAACAAACCTCCAACTGGCAAACCTCCACCAGCCGACAAACCTCTAGCCAGCAAATCTCCACCAGCCAGCAGAACTCCACCAGCCAGCAGAACTCCACCAGCCAACAAACCTCCTCCAACCAGCAAAACACCTGCCGACAAACTTCCTACAACTGGTAAACCTCCACCAACCAGCAAACGCCCACCAGCTGACAAAACTCTGCTGGTAAACCTCCATCAGCCAACAAACCTCCTCCAACTGGCAAACCTCCACCAGCCAACAAATCTCCTCCAACCAGCAAAACTCCACCTGCTGACAAACTGCCAGCCTGCAAACCTCCACCAGCCGACAAATCTTCTCCAAACAATAAACCTCCTACAACTGGCAAACCTCCACCAGCCGACAAACTTCTAGCCAACAAACCTCCACCAGCCGGCAAATCTCCACCAGCTGACAAACCTCCTACAACCAGCAAACCTCCACCAGCCTACAACCCTCTATTTGGCAAACCTTCTCCAACCGCCAAACCTCCACCTGGCAAACCTTTTCCACCCAGCCTACCTCCTCCAGCCGGCAAATGTCCACCAGCCAGTGCACTTCCTCCAACTGGCAAACCTCCAGCAGGCAAATTTTCACCAGCTGGCAAATTTTCACCAGCCGACAAACCTCTAACTGGCAAACCTCAAGCCAGCAAACCTTCACCAGCCTGCAAACCTCCAGCTGGCAAACCTCCTCCAGCCTAACCCTAAGCCTTTTGACACTTAATATGGCCAAGAAATAAACTTAAATAAACTCAAGTCAGTCAGTAGTTGCATCTTATATCTTCCTTCATTAAGGGTTTCTTATGATGTATTTGATGCAAAATAAATGGTAACTGATTTAATTCCAGTGTTTATTGCAGATGAAAAGTATTAAACTGCTGTTCAGACTGCAGCAGCCAGTAAACAGTCACTACAGTTAAAATGTCTCAGTCACTACATTTATAAGAAACCAGATTATTGTGAGTAGATGGATTATGTGTTACCTTTTATTGCTAAAAACCCTGTATACATGCACTCCCCCAATAATCCCCCCACCCCTGGCTTTGTGCAGATGGTAAGGAAGCTAGAATTCTCATGGAGAAAGCCGAGCACTCGCTTCTTATGCCTATTAATAATGGCTTTTTAGATGCGTGCATTTGCAAACAGAGCAAAGGAAACTTACATAATAAACACAATAAATACACACTGTACAACGCTCAGGAGAGTAAAAACTCACTCTTCCACATTTTTCAAAGAATTCATAATGATTTCATCTTAACATTATGTCTGATGAAAACATAGGGAAACAAAAAAACACAAAAGTGGTTCTCAGGTTTATACAAAATGTACCCATTCAGGCTTATTTGTCTATGAGAAGAAAATAAACCTCCATAATACCCCTGTCAGTGAGTGAACTTGTCCCTTAATGATTTTTGAAAGTGTGTTATGGAAGAATTTTTCCCAGGGGCTTTAGATAAGTGCCCAACAACCTAGAGTTTTGATGGGGCCAAAGAATTCATGGCTGACCTGAAACGACCACCCAAAAAAAATCTGTCCAAGCTCAAGCCGAGCCCAAACCATGGCATCAGGCCCGTGCCTGGCCAGAAGCCGAATTTAATAAGTGAGAAGTTTTTAAGAAAGGGGGGTGTTTTTTAATATTTAATAAAATAAAATTAATATTTCATAAAATGTATAAGACAGTGGATTATACTGGTCAACTCTGAGTCTCTTTCCAAGTTACCATGTTAGCTGACATAGCACCACTTCAGATGGCCGTAAACCATCTTAGCGAAATCTTCAAGTCTTACTCTGGCAAAGAAGGAGACCCATCAACACTGACCAAGGGAGAGCTCCATGAACTGTTCAATAAAAAGCTACTGTATATCGCCTTCTGCCAGTGAGTACAAAAGTTGTACTACCATTGCAATCGACCATGTTAAACCATATGTGCTTTTACCATTACCATGTTAGAGATCGTTCACAATAGACTGACTTCTTGCTTTATCTGTCTCTCATAGACACATTCACAAACACCAGAAAGGTGACCAGAGCAAGATAGACAAAGTCTCTCATATTTTGGATGAGGACCGGAGTGGCACTGTTGACTTCAAGGGGTTTGCTACTGTAACGACAAGGTTGGCTGGGTGTTGCCAAAGACAGACTGACAAAATCAGATGAGCCGATGCCTTGCAGCATCCGCCTGCAGTCAGATCAGTGTCCCAGTCACATACATGTCATTATCATAGGCTATAAGAAAGAGAAAACACTCACAGGAAGAAAGACATGGGCAGATATGTTTATTCATGGATAGGTTCTCACATTCAGAATTGTGCTGACTTTGAAAATGAATTAATGAATTGACATGCAGTTGATTTGCATGTCAGATATGAGTTATGATGCACACAAATAAAAAATTAACATTTCATAGGCATTCTGAGTGTGATCCTGTATTATGATTCAGTATATTACTCTAAGGTGTCCTCCTGGCCTTGCCGACTTAGAGATATGTATCATGCACATCCCATGACTTTTCAGGGTTAGTGTCACTCCCTCATCTTTCCTGTCATTTTCATACATTCATTTTTGTAAGTTAATATCATCTGGAAAAAGTTTTGTCCTTAACACAAAAATTCCTTCAAACAAATAAGGTAAAGGAAGTCTCATTTAAGTTGATCCATATATTCTAACATATAAAAGTTGGACAGTGACATAGATGTGAATTACTTTTTCTGTGACTTGTCTCCTGAAACTTACTCCCACTTATTTTAGTTTTGTAAATTTACAGACAGAATGTGGAAAGATATTAATGATTTTATAGGTGACGTCATTGTCTCAGATTTTGCTCTTTACTATAGAAATGTTATATTTAACTGCTATGTAATAAAGATGATCATGCTCCACACTATCCATGGATTGTGATATTTATATAATCTGATAAAACACTTAATCTAAACCAAATATAGAACTGCAACTATTCATTTTATGGTATCAAAAAGCTATTGTGAGGTCAGACACCCCCAAATGTTTTTGTCTTAATAATTCATAGGATCAAGTAAAGTAATCAGTGCATTAACTTGTTCATCAAATCATTCACATTAATATGATTTTTTATGAGAAGGAGTGAAATGCAAGCGTTTTTGCAGCCTTTCTGCTGGTGCCCTCTTGTGTTGATGTATATGTTCATTTTGGTGTGCTCTTGCAGCCTCAGTGCTGTCTCCTTGTCTGCTATCAGTTTTACTAACATCAAGCCCATCAGGCCCAGCTTGCAAAGTAATGTCTAGCTGCAGACCTGAAGACAGCCTCTGTGGCTGGGCTTGGTTTCCTGGCTGAGCAGGCAGAAAACAACCTTGTGTCTTTAAATAAAAACCTTAAGCCATTCTCCCTGGCTGGGGGAATGGAGCGGTATCTAATCAAGATATTTTAAAAATATATATATAAATATAAAACTTGAATAAATGTATAGAAATTATAGTTTCTTGATCATTCAATTTTTAAAAGTTACTCCTGTATCTGTTGTTTGAGATGCATTATTTACATTTTTATAGACTGTGGCCCAACTTAATTTGAAAAACTGCACTCACCACAATTGTCAGTTTCTCAGTCAAGTCCTTAAGGGAATCATACACACAAAATATATAGAAGTTTAGTAAATTTTGTTATATGACCAATGTTTATGTGGTGAGGCTTTTATTGTTTCATAAAACAAATACATTGCATAAGTGTGAATCTAACAATGAATGAAGCATATGTTTAGGTGTGTGTGTGTGTGTGTGTGTGTGTGTGTGTGTGTGTGTGTGTGTGTGTGTGTGTGTGTGTGTGCTTGTTTTATACCTTACCTTGCTTTATGGGGCTTGCAATCTGCAAAGTGAAGTAGAGTCATAGAAAGAGATGGGACCAAATGTATGAATTGGAGAAATAATCTGACAATGGTACATTAGCCTACAGGGAGCCTAAGGCTAATGAATTTCACCCCAGGCACATGTTTACAAATATATTGTATTTGTCTATTTTTTTTTTAATCATTGTAAATGACACACATCTCTGTCTTACCAACCCTCCTGTTAACATCAAATCTACTGACTTTTTTATTGCAATAATTTTGACCCCAGTAATTAAAATCTCCAAAAAATGATTATAATAAAAATTGATACCCAAGTTTATGTTAGATTATATGTTTTATTTTAGGTTATGTGTTTTGTTTTTGTTGTTTTGTGGTTTGTAGCCCTTTAAATAAAACATAATTTCTCCCACTCACCCCTTTATTTATCAAAGTCCATGTAGGAATAATGTTTTTCCCTCCCAGATGTCACATTAACTATCAGTGGTTCTCACACTACCACAGATATGGTTATGTTTGGTCAGGGCCCTAAAGCAGAGAGAATTTTTTGAAAATTATTAATGGCATGTTATAGTCCCTCAGTGTCATCCAAAACAGCTAAAATAAATTTGTGTAAAATGTTGGTATTTCTTACAGTCTACAGCTGAAAAAGTCAGCTGAAAAAAAACACTGATGTATAGAAAATGTGACATTGAAAACATATCATGTTTATTTTGTGTTTACCCAGTTGTCCTTATTAGATTTGGAAAAGTCATTAAATATGATATTAGATAGGGTTCATACACGGACTAGGGAATACATTTAGGTGAGGAATCCACACAGAGATAATAAGTTAACAGTGTCACTCTGTGGCCTACACCAAAACCACCGCATTTCCGCACCAGGAATGACTTTTTTGGAATGGGACGTATCCCAGGGCGGTCTCGACTCACGGATCATCGGATGCTGTCGGCATTTTCCGTCGCAGCCCGGACGGCTAGCCAAGGTGGTTAGCCTGCTACCAGCTAATGTTTGTGGGATATTTAACGTTTCGGTGGAGTGGATGGTAAAAATAGTGTAGGAAAAACATGGCGGACGTCGAGGGACAAGGAATTTGTTCATCGGTCCCTCCTTTGCCGCACTCTTCTTCACGTAACGGCTCCAGTGGCAGTACACCGGGCACCGGCGGCAGCTGCCAGATGACAACCACCGTTACATCAGGCCCACGACTAGTACGAATAGTCAAGTCCGACTCGGGCTATGGTTTCAATGTCCGGGGACAAGTTAGTGAAGGAGGGCAACTACGGAGCATTAACGGGGAGCTGTACGCCCCGCTGCAGCATGTTAGTGCTGTTTTACCGGGAGGTGCAGCCGACAGAGCCGGTATTTCGAAGGGAGACAGGATTCTGGAGGTGTAAGTGGCTAACTGTCTTAGGTGACCACAGGGAACAATATTTAACATTAGCTACAGACGATTCTGTCGAGCAACATGTCAGTGATGTTGCAAGGCAAGCAAAACCTGCCGAAACCCACACGTTGGTGCTCCAATGGGACCTGTGTGTGTGTGTGTGTGTGTGTGTGTGTGTGTGTGTGTGTGTGTGTGTGTGTGTGTGTGTGTGTGTGTGTGTGCCATCCATAGACTTTGCAGGACATAGCCGTTCATCCCAATGAAAAGAGTGTCTGTGTGTGAGGAAAAAGGAGAAGGAGCCGGGGATCATTAGGAATTCCTGTCACACTGAAATCCCATTCCATTCATCTACACCATGCCTATTCCTT
This sequence comes from Myripristis murdjan, assembly GCF_902150065.1. NCBI lineage: Eukaryota > Metazoa > Chordata > Actinopteri > Holocentriformes > Holocentridae > Myripristis > Myripristis murdjan. Next base: position 19,606,155 of record NC_043995.1, read on the forward strand.
GCACACTTGCAGTGGACATTCACATCACCTGAACTAGGTGCACCATGTGGTTTACATCATGCTTAGCCATTGCACTTAGTTAATTGCACGGTGGTGTTATACCTTGCCTGACTTGACATTTTTGTCCCGAGCAAACATCAGCTAAGTGGGGTAATTTACCACAAAATTGATCTGGTGTGACTGTGCAGGAATGATGTGATTCTTCTGCATTAAGTGGAGAAATGTCTGTCCCGGCTGGTATGTTAGTATGCACAGAAATTGCTCGCTGCTGATGTTAGGTTTTGTTGCTATGGAGAGAAAGAGGCTGCATCCAGCTCAGCATCAGCCCCGGTGAATGTGTGTGTATATGTTGTGAAGGAGAGGAGTAGGGGGTTGCAGAGAGGGAGAGATGCCCTGAGCTCAGATCCGATTGGCTTTGCTCTTTATCATTCTGTGTCTTATTGGTTGGCTGTTGCTTCCTGTTTTGTGATTGGATGGCCTTCAGTAACCTGGCAGTTTGTTGACCCCTTTATTTCTGTGTGGTGTGTGCACCTGCATGTATGTGTAACCATATACATGTATGCATATGTCCGCACTTGTGTATATCAGGGATAGCCCTTTTGTCTTTTATTTGGTTCTTATGTTAGTATGTATGTGATAGTATTCATTGACGAGTGGCTCTGCTTCCTTTTAATGTATATACTCATTTTATTCATGCCTAACCTTTATTTTGATAGTGCAAAATAAGCCAAGGCCGGGTCTAGGCTAATTTAATTTAACTTAATGTAGGCTAGTAGCTGTGTATCTTTAGTAGGGTCCTTTAGGTAAGTAGTGCATTTGTTACCGTACACAGCTGAAGGTTTGGCTGTGGTGCCTCTCTGCCAGCCTTTCAAGGCACATTTGATGCAGGGTAAATATACACAGACGCAAAGTGGAGTGCCTGGACACTAGCTGCAGTGGTGTAGAGCCTCTCTACTGTTGTCTACATAATCAATACTTCTTATCACATTCACACACAACTCCCGCTGGTTAGGTTTTGATGCAGAATTTGCAGTTTGATAAAGTTTCCAAACTCCTCATGACATAATCTACAGGCAGTATTAAAGAGTGCTGTTGAGCTTCCTCTGGGCAAATTTAGCCATGTATGTACGTGTGCATATATGTCTAGATGGAGGACAAAACAGCAGACTTCTTCCTCTCTTTCCACTCACACCACTCCCTATCACTAAGAGAGCAGAGAGTCTCTTTTCAACAACTAGACAAACAAAATATACAAATAAATAAAATATCTGGTAATATGCAGACAGAGGTCGAAACACATGACACACAGGAAAGCTTTTCTCTGATACTCATTATCACACTCAAAACTGCTGATAGTGCAAGTGCAAAGATTGCTCCTTCAGCTGCTTATTATAGTCTTGAGGCTTCTAGAGAGGGAGCTACCAAAATGCTTATTGTGTGTTTTACATTGTAGGAGACACCCACTCTTTCTCCTAGTCCTGTAGACATAGCAGTATGGTACTATACAGGCAGGTAGAGTAGTAAATTACTGTACCTGCTTGATGATTTTACCTTTTTTGAAGGATTATTTTTTTGGCATTTGTGCTTTATTTGACAGTTACAGTAGAGAGAAATGGGCAAGGCAGGGGAGACGGAGGGGATGACATGCAGCAAATTGCCTGAGGTCGGATTCAAACCGAGGATGCTGCGATCAAGACTTAGCCATACCAAGCTTTTAGTCTTTTACCTGTTTTTCAAAGTTGTCAAATGATCCACACCACATTTCTCAAGTAAAATACTGAGAAATGAGCCCATTGACCAGATAAGACCAGCCTCTCTCTGGCCTCCTACGTGTTCTTGCCTTTGTAATAGGCTTAGTGTTTTAATTTCTCTTAGCACCTTTTCCCAGTTCTTAAAGTTCATAATCCCTTGCTCTCTCCCTTCAGTCATCCCCACCTGCTTCATGCCTAGCCTATTTCTACCCAGCCAGCTACTGTTTTTCTTCACCAACTCACCAAGTTGGTTTGGGTTCAAGCAGCTGTGACTCATTGGCTGCTGTGTCTTGCCTGTGAGATCCAAAGTATTAGAGAGCTTGCTTTCTGTGAGCTTTAGCCCCTTGACACCCTGTCTGCGTATGGCTGCATGGCATAACAACTCACATAATGGAGCATTTGTCCACCACAAGTCCTATCTAAAGCACAGGTCTGCTTGGTAATGTGTGTCCTCATCCTCTGTGCTTACGGTTATGTCCACAATTGTCCGAGTCTGTGTTCCAGCTTAGTGCTGGGATGTGTCATGTGAGGGACAGCAGTTTGCTGACTGGATTGATCAAGGAGAGTATCATTCATAGGGAGGTGTTCTAGTGTGTAGTTATCTGCCCTTATATTGCACAGAGAGGTTCGCAACTCTTTCTTCAATAATGTCAGTGATTGTTTTTTTTTTTTAAGCCCAAAAAATATTTTTTCCCTAGGAAATATGCAAGGTGTTTTGTTTTGTCTAAAACCAATGTTGGCAATTTCTTGTAAAAAAAAATAAAATAAAATAAAATAAATAAATAGTAACACTAACAATGAGAATAGAACTAGCACCACAGGATATCTACCTTTTGAGTGACAGCTTATTCTCACATATGTGTTTAGATATACTTAAGGAAGAAGCAGTCATATCAAAACTCATCTGTTTTATAAGCTGCATCCTGCCACACATTATGTGGTCAAGATCTCACGATTTTTAATAGGTTGTGCTCAGGTTCAAGCTCAAATCCAAATGAATAAGAGCAACATCTTGAGGCTGTTGAAACTAGTCTTGCATCAATCTTTCTCAGATTGTGGTCAAAGTCATTTGGAAATTGGTTCTGAAGAATTTGGCCAGCTTATGCATTCATGACAATATTTACCAACTGTAGTCAAAAGTGTTGCAAATCAATATTTAGCACACCCAAAGCAGAAAGCAATTGAATGAAATGCATTTCACTTTGGCGAGATTCAGTCACAGCATATATTTGCCAACACTAAAGATTATCCATACACAACGATTGGATTTTTTTTTCTTTTTTTTCTTTTTAATGACATTAACAGCTAGAGGTGATGTGGAGAGTTGGCTTAATCTGTGGTGAAACATTTCTTTTAATTAGTAATGCATTCAAGTAGTGTGTAGACTATTGTACTATGAGATAAGCACACACAAATGACTCAACAAGGACACTGGCATGCCCACAAATTATTGTCTTAGTGTAACAATCAAGGTTTGACGTTATCCTCAAAGCACGGGCAAAAATCCAATCCCTTCTCGGCATTTATGCAGTTGATCAATCACAGTGACATTCAGGACACAACAACATGTCTCAAATGGACAACATATGAACAATATGTGAACCAGTCACCTGTGCATTAAGTTAGAAAGTTAAGATCCCTGTTCAGCAATATATATAGTATTTGTTCTAACCATTAGCTTCAACCTTGAGGAGATGACTCATAGCCTATGTTTGGCTCTTTGAAAAGCATGTGTACGTGGTACTGTGTGTGCCTTTGTGTATCTGTTGTGTGCACCTGCATTTCTTTGTGTAAGCCAGAGAGGAACATTCAGCAATTTCAGGTGCTTTGTTTTCTATTGTACGTATGTTGCTTTTGTCTTGCTCTCCGTCAGCTGGTTCATAAAAACATTCTAGATGTACTTTTACATAAGCCGGAGTTTCATGCACTAAAAGGTCGTACAAACGACAGGTCCTATGTAGGTCTGTAAAGTCTTGAAACATATAGGAAATAAATTTAATGTACCACTCTTATAGCGATTTGATATGCCTAACATTATGAAAAAATATTTTTCCTCATGCCTGATACACATAGGACTGCGCATTGTATGTGTATCATGCATTGTCTCATTTTTTGTGGTGAAGCCTCATATTCAACTACAGAAAAATATGACTTTTTCAGTATATTACAATGGTCACTATAATCCTCAATATCCTCATATTAAATATCAAGCATTATCTTGATACTTTTCACATAGGCTCTTCATATAGGGTTGTTCTAAAATGGAAGATATACCTAAAGCATACTCCTACGCCAACTTATTTTGCCTGGCACATATAGAAGCCATGACCAATGCTGTCCTGCATACCAGCTGCAGTAGCAGGCTGGGAATCTGAACATGAACACCACACCCTGTAAGGCTGAATAGATATGGGTCAATCTAATAAATCCGGTTGTTGTCTCCCTAATTTAAATTCTTTTCCTGGAGCATAAGACACTTACACCAGCCAAAAAACAGTGTCCCCTTCTTTTGGATAAGCCTGCCACCTTGTCCTATAAATAGACATTCATTCATGAGTGTCTGATCAAATAATTCAGTGAGACATATAACGGTATTTGTACCAGCTTTCTAATATCCACCAAACATATCTCTAATGTGTACATCTGGATTGTTTCACAACTCTAAGTGAGTGGTCTTGACCCTTTTCAGAGTTGCAATATTTTGTTGAAATTATATATGGTGTTGTAATTGACTGTCTGCATCTTGTTTATACTTATCTTGATCAGCCTGTGTTGACTGTGATCTATCTATCTATTAAGCTGTAATGCTTAAGAGTATTTATTTTAGAGGGAATAAAGTCAGTGAAGGGGACTGACCTTTTACTCTGCAAATGTGCTCGGGTTTCACATTTGGAGGTCATGTGCCCATCATTGTGGCCTATTCTCCTTTCACTGGATGGTAATTGTCTCCCTACTGGTTTGGTAACTGGCTTATATGAATAAATGCAGACCTGTAGGGTTTGTTTACCGTTGGCCTGCATAGGTCTGCCTCTGCAGGCCTGCCCTGTGCAAAGTGGGTCCTAGAGTTGTTATGAGTAAAGTTAACTAGAGGCCAGCACTGTCGTCAGCACACGGCTCTGACGCATGGCTGTCTCATCGAGCGCACACCCAGTGTTGCTCATGCTCAACTGGTAGTGACACAAACCCATGGTCCTGTTGCCAGGGGAGATGTGACCCTGTGGGGTGACTTTGAGGGCGAAACTTAGCCTGCTCTCACTGACATGCTCCTTTCCTCTCTCTCTCCATCTCTCTCTCCCTCTCTCTCTCTCTCTCTCTCTCTCTCTCTCTCTCTCTCTCTCTCTCTCTCTCTCTCTCTCACTTGCTCTCGCTCTCTTGCTCGCTCTCTTTCAGACACACATAAACACAGTCTCTGAATAACTGCAAGCCTACAGCTACTGTCTGACTCAGACACACCCTGGAACCAAAACATATTCTTATTAAAAGAAAGAATGAATGGTTTCAGGTCATTTAAAAGCCAATTTAAAGTGCCAGTGTCAACATCTTATATGCCTGGTCCTAGTTTTGCAGTAATTGACACCAAGAATTCATTCATTGCATCAATTATAAATTTTGCCAATTCAACTGAACTGATCTGCAAAAGAAACACATAGAATGGATCAGTCTTGACTTTGGCTTGAAGAGCCTCTGGGTTTCTTCTGAATGAATTATTTAAAAAAAAAATCTCATCTTTTTTTAAATATTTTTTTATTATTCCTGAGTTTTTTATAACTTATTTTTATAGAATAGATCATGTTAAAGTAATTTTGCTTTCTGACCTTTTCCACATTTCAGAAAAAGATTCTGATTCAGATTTATTCTTAATTTTTCTTTATAGAGGACATTTGTTTTCACAGTCTATACACAGAAATAATGTGCAAGAACATTACAGCACAAGTCTATTATTGCTCGATCAGGCCGTTTAAAGCAGTTATAGCCGGGGCCACAGAGCTCCTCCCAAACCCTCTTTTTTGCCAATTGGTTGTCTGTATCTACAGCCAGAGGGGAGGAGGGTGAAGCATGCGTTGAGTGGGTGGCGGGGGTCTTGGGCTATAGTCAGTGCTCTGCGGGTGGTGGCAGTGTCAATGAGGGCTGGAGAACAATTATTTTAGGAGATATATTAGTGATTTTCAGCAGCTTCTTTCTGTTGGTGAGGGTGAGCGTGGTGAAATAGCAGTTTCAAAATAGAAAAAACATTCTTAAATTCATTCGCCAACGAGTTAATCATGAGTTGAACTGAATGAATGTAACCCCACAGATTCACACTCTTAATTGAGACTCAGAGTTTTGGTGAGGGGTATATTAGGTTCTCATCATTTTTTCTTAACACTGCTCAAAGTTAGAAAATTTCCACTGATTCTTTTCCACAGCAGTGTTGAGAGATAACTGTGACGTTCCTCACTCCACTGACCTACCTCTCTTTCTCCATTCAACAGTAACGGGGTGAATGTGGAGGGGGCGACCCATAAGCAGGTGGTGGACCTGATCAGGGCTGGGGAGAGGGAGCTGGTGCTGGCTGTGCTGTCTGTCCCACCTCAGGAGGCTGACTGTCTGGACCCAGGAGACGACGGCTCGGCCCAGTCCTGCTACGACTACTCCGACAAGCAGGCCGTCCCCATCTCTGTCCCCACATACAAACACACTGAGCTCAACCAGGAAAAGTTTGTGGTGCGTGCACGAGTGGATGAAGGGATGGATAGATAAGTGGAGGATGGTGAATGAGATGATTGGAGGAGTAGGTGTTTGGTGAGTGGAGGGGGAGATGGGAGGATTGATGAATGAAAGGATGGACAATGGCGAATGGTTGAATAGCTGGAGGGCAGGATGGTAAATGGAGCAGTGGATGTGATTATCGATGGAGGGGTGGATGTGAGCGTGGCCCTCATAGGTGGAGAAAATGTGTTAACAATGTTGGGGCACCAGTTTAATCTTCCTGGATTTGTTTGCCTGTCTCCCTCTCTCATTTTGTCTTTCTGTCTCATTTTTTACTCTTCAGTTTCTGTGAATTTCTCTCACAATTTCTCGTCTTGTCTCTATCACTACAACTTGGGGAGGGCAAAATGAATGCAGATGTGCAAGTTTTTTCAAAATTGAATTAGAGTATAAACCCACCAACTTGTTTTGGGGGGGTACCAGACACAAAACATGAAACAAACATTTAAACACATGAATAATACTAATAAATTAAATAATCCAAACACACACAACAATCAACATAGTAGCAACAACAGGGGCATACACATGCTCTGCCACCATCCCCAAACCACACCTACTACATCTGTTACAAGTGTCGTCTATCCAAAAAATAGTGTCAATTTTTCTTTATTTTCTTTCAACAAAAAGTTTAAAATTTTTATTCAAAGCCCCGCTGCCTTCACTTGAGTTCAGTTTTTCATTGTTCTCCGTCTCTCCCTCCAGGTGTATAATGTGTACATGGCAGGCAGACAGTTGTGCTCCAAGCGCTACCGGGAGTTCGCCATCCTGCACCAAAACCTGAAGAGGGAGTTTGCAAACTACACGTTCCCTAAGCTGCCTGGGAAATGGCCTTTCTCCCTGTCGGAGCAGCAGCTGGACGCACGGCGCAGAGGCCTGGAGGAGTACCTGGAGAAAGGTGAGTGAGTTCCTACAAATAGGTTGTGTGTCGAAATTACTGTCACCCTTTCCATGTCTTGAAAAAGTAGGAAATAGCTCATGTAAGTGTGGAAAAGTATGTAAACATATCACTATTTGATCTCAAATTACAAGGAAATAATAAATCTTTACATTTAGAAATACATTTTTAGAAATATGAAAATTGTGAAATGGGCAATACATAGAAACCCTTGAGAGATGAGCAAGGGATTGTGAAATGAGAATTGCGTTGTTGACATGAAAATGAGAAGGTTTGGAGCAGTATCTTTATTTAGCGGTGTTTGTATGGTGCATCCATTCATGTTTTGGTCCCCTGTTATGGTTTATTCTGCTAAAAGTATGCCTCTGAGCATAGAATATACATGGCCTATACTTTAGTTGTTTTTGCTGCAGAAGCAATTGTTTGTTTACTATATATTTTTTCTTGTAATTGCATCTTTTTGTGATCCAGCTCCTTGAATGAATGTAGAAATAGCTCTCATTTAGAGGAAGGATCTTGGCTGCATGCAGTGGACTGCAATGAATATGTGAATTTTTCAAAATCTTTTCAGCAGCATGCATTTTGATTGCTTTCCTGCAGTGTGCTCTGTGCGGGTCATTGGAGAGAGTGACATCATGCAGGAGTTCCTGTCAGAATCGGATGAGGTAAGATAAAGAGGGTGTGTGTGTGTGTATGTGTGTGCACGAGCGTGTGCATGCACGTCTTTTTAATGTATTGGCTTGTCTCCCTGTCCTCTGCCTGTGACTCACCACACAATTTTTTCCCTCCATCATAATCTCTCTTTCTCCCTCTCATCTTGTCTCCATGTCTCTATAGAATTACAATGGTGTGTCAGATGTGGAGTTGAGGATAGCCATGCCTGATAAGACCACGCTCATCGTTAGAGTCCGTAAGAACTCCACTACAGACCAGGTCTACCAGGTAAACACACTCTCAGGCCTGCATAACCTTGAGCTTTTCAGTGCAACAGCCTCCATATCAGTCGCACAGTAGCTTGATGAAGTTTACCTTATTTCCCTTTTCTCTCTTTGTATTTGTCTTATCTTTTCTCCCTCGTTTCTGTCGCCCCCACCTCACCCCATCCTCCCTCTCTCAGGCTGTTGTAATGAAACTTGGGATGGACAGTGTAACAGCCAGCTACTTTGCTCTATTTGAGGTCATCAATCACACCTTTGGTAAGTAAGAGAGTGTAACTGAGCTTTGAGATTGAAGAAAGAAAGAAAGAAAGAAAGAAAGAAAGAAAGAAAAAGAAAGAAAGAGAAGAAAAAAGAACAAAAGTGTATGGGAGAATGGGAGGAAGAAATTCATTGTATGAAGGGTGTGGTGCTCTGGCTTCTCATCATCCTTTCTTACCGGCATGCTATAGGCCTGTTTTGCACTTCCTATCACATCAGGTGATCACTCACTTCATCTCTCTCTCTCTCTCTCTCTCACTCTCTCTCTCTCTCTCTCTCCATGATCCATGTAAGTGAGATCACTCACTTGCATCCAAATAAAAATACATCAGTGATATCTCTCTCTCTCTCTCTGTATTTCTATTTTTCCCTGAGCCAATCCCCTTTGTTAAGCTCATCTGTTTACTGTATCCATCCACTCGGTTTTTCAGAAACCGAGTGGATGGGCAAAGATAAAGAGCAGCAAACACAGGGACTCTGCATGTTAGATGTAGAGACAAAGAAAACTCTCTGTAGTGACACTGTTCTCTCTCCACACATAATTCTGATTTCAAAGTTTCTGACTCCTGTCCTCCACCTCCCTGTTTTCATGTCCCTGGCCCAACCACAGTCTCCACCCCTCCCTGTACCTCTGCTCCCGCTGTGTTTTGAACGCCTTTATAAAGCAAAGAAAGGCTGCGGAAGCTCTGGAAGCTGTCTCCCATGTTACCAGATCAATTATTGGTGTTGGGGGTGGCTTCATTCCCCTCCAGGCTGTCGGCATGTCTCCTGTGTTCTCCTCTCATCCCCAACCCCTCCTCTCTCTGCCCATGATAGATGTGCACCACTCAGTAGCATCCATAATGAGCCTGGTCGAAATCTCTGGCTGAGCTCAGTCACAAACACACACAAACGCATGCGCACACATACACACACATACACACACACAAAGCTGAGTGCTGATACATGGGCTGTTAAGGGAGTATATAGGTCCCCATTGCTTGTGTGTGTTCTTATACTTCTATTACTTCCATCCTTGTGAGAACCATTTTGAGTTGTACATCTTTGGGGTGTCAAACATTTTTGACAAACGAGGTCATATCAGACGGTCCCCACTTCCTGAATGGATTTCCATTCATTTTGTGCTGTTAGTCTGGGACCAGGTCACATTGGTAGAAGCCAAACTGAGGAGCCCAAATGTTCCTTCCCTGGACACAGGTCCTCCTGATTTGTCAAATATTATTGATCTATTAATTTTTAAAGCTACCTTAAACAATATTATGTGGGTTTTTTTTTTTGTTGTTGTTTGTTTTTTACAGTGAAATGATTACTTGCAATATGAGGGTCATCACTGTAGGTCTTCTTTCTGATTTTAGCTAAATTTCTGAATTGGCCCAACAACAAGATCCTCCTCTGCCCTCCATTTCAGCTCCTTGTCAGTATCAATGTCACAGCCTGTGTTGGTAGACCAGAGAGACACAGGTGGTTTTAAAGAAAATGTCTACTTTTTTTATTTACAAAAAAAGTAAAACAAAAATATTTCTGACAATAAGTCTTGGCCTATAAAAGAGTTCAGCATCACCTAACGTAACAGAAGAGAACTAAACAGCACAAACTCACCTGACAAACTAAGACATGCAGGAATCGTATTTAGTAGTTGAACAGGTCATATAGACACACAGGGGTTAGACTAAGACACAACCATTTAAACAAACCACAGTAACCCCAAAACCTGTCAGTCTAGTGTCACATATACTAACTGAGGAAAATAATGAAACAACACTGTCAGAAACATAACAGTAGGCAAAGGAATAATAGCCAAAATCAAACAAAATATTGCCTCAGCCCATGATGCAGGAGGTGCGTGGCACAGTCCAGTTGGCAGTCAGCAGCCTTTTCATCAGATCAGATGCAGCTGGGACTTGTTTTGGTTGGTCATCCATAATCCACTTGCTCTAGTTTACACTTAGCAATGGCAGAATCGTGTACTCTGATGCTGTTTTTTTTTTTGTTTGTTTTTTTAATGACTTGTAGATGTTTATGAGAATGAAAATTTTTAAAGGGCTCATTTTTTATTTTTAAAAAGTAGAGTGGTTTTTGTATTTCTTAACTTGAAGGCTCTTTTTAACTGTGTTTTGAAAAAGTGCTATACACCTTTGCGTTATCCATGCACTGAAATGGCTGTCATTTTAAACACATCAGCTTCCCTCTGACGCTCTCTCTTATTCTCTCTCTCACCAGTGCGTAAACTTGCCCCCAATGAATTCCCCCACAAGCTGTATGTCCAGAACTACACTTCAGCCGTCCCTGGAACCTGCCTCACTCTACGCAAGTGGCTCTTCACTACAGAGGAGGAGATCTTACTCAACGATAACCAGCTTGCCGTCAACTACTGCTTTCACCAGGTGTGTGGGAGCATGTGTGCGTATGAGAATGAATTGGAGCATGCTGGTGTGTGTGTGTGTGTGTGTGTGTTTAATAAATTCATAACAGTCTTTCATGTCTTGCCCCATCCCAGGCTGTGGATGATGTGAAGAAAGGCTTCATCAAAGCAGAGCAGAAGTCCTACCAACTGCAGAAGCTTGCTGAGCAGAAAAAGATGACCATGGTGAGCCTCTCACACACACAGACACACAACTGCTTTGCTTTGGTCTGATACAGAGACGGGCAGACAAACATGTCTCCTTCCACTGTGTATGATCTAACAGAGCGGGAAGCACACAACTTTAATCTTGTGGGGGCGGCAGTGGGAGTGGAGGTTGGCAGGTGGTTGCAGATATAAATCCTTGGTAAAAGAAAAAAATCTGTGTTGTGAATGTGATCGAAACGCTCCTTTGTCAGAAACCATTTTATTTAATTTATTTAACCTTTATTTTACCAGGATGGTCCCATTGGGGGGGGAAAATCTGTTGTTCAAAGGGGGGACTGATCAAGATGAGCAGCAGTACACGAAATTTCATACCAAAACAAAACCAACACAATCAAACATGCAATTTACACAACTGTAAAAACATACAATATATAATAAACATTTACAATATGGGCCTAGCTGAAACACAACCTGAGTTATACTTCTCAAAATCATTCAACCATGACTTAAAACACCAAAGAGAGCCAATTCGTCACGCTGAAAAACCTTTTTGCATTTTGCTCCAAATACTGGCTGCAGCATATTTAAATGACTTTTTATCAGGTTCTGTTCATGCCCGAGGAACAAACAGCAAAAATAAATCTTGTCGAGAGCAAACTGTAATTGCCAGCACTTTTTGTCAAAATACCGACACAAATGTATGATGGCAGCAGTCCTAAAGTCGCCTTATAAATAAAAGTCAACCAGTGTCTCTGTCTGTATATGGTCAGAGCAGGTCAGCCAGCCGTAGCTCATGAAGTGCAGTGGTGAGTAAGTGCTTTGCAGTTTGTAATATATGTCAAAGTACTATGATAAAACTGTATCTAATGCATGTAGAAACTGAGCTGATGCATTCATGCACAGACATAAAGTTGCTCTTTTTAGCCTGTTAAAGTTTTACATATGTGTCATTCTGGCATGTTGAAAAATGCTGCAAAACTAACAAGTCCAACAGGCGTATAAAGAGAGGTTGGTAAAAACTCAAGTCAGATAGCTTTAAGGTCCATTTCATCATAAATTAGTAATGTTAGATGGAAGTGCTCATCATAAGCTGCTACTTTTGAGTTTGGAAGTCATAAATATGGCTTGGCACAGATTTAAGTGCATTTGCTAGGAAGTAATAACAAAATGGATGCTCTTACAAAAAAAAACACTTTTGGCAGCTGTTTTTTTAGTTTAGAAATCAAGCACCTACTACTTACAACTACTTAGCTGTGTATTACAGAATGAAGAGGAGCAAATAAGCATCAGGGTGTTGTAATTTTTTAAAATAAAAACAGAAGTGCATAATAACTTAAAGCTAATCAAATTGCAAACGTTGCTTCTATGCTCTCTGCCCACTAAACCTGACATCTCAGCAGCTCCGGTATTTCCACTTTGTGTTTACCAAAAAAAAAAAAAAAAAGTTCCCAGCAGTACTTGGCAGAGATGGCCACTGAAAAGGATTACAGATCTGTCATGGTTTCTATGACTTTTACCGTGCTCTGTTTTGTGACTGTGAAGCTTAGTGATTTGTGATAATGCCCTGAAATGGGTTGACATTTAGTTGAATCACTAGTTGCATCATTTTAACTTGAATTACTCATCTCATATCTTCTCATCTTGTCTTGTCTCCTCCTCTTGTCCTTTTCCTCTCTCTCTACTGCTCTCACTGACATGCTCCTCTCTCTCTCTCTCTCTCTCTCTCTCTCTCTCTCTCTCTCTCTCTCTCTCTCTCTCCCAGTATTTGAATTTATTAAGGGGTTGTGAGGGCTACAATGAGATCATATTCCCCCACTGTTCCTGTGACTCCAGACGTAAGGGCCATGTCATCACGGCCATCAGCATACACCACTTCAAGCTGCACGCCTGCACAGAGGAGGGAACACTAGAGGCAAGGGCAACTGTGTTTGTGTGTGTTTGGGTTTGTGTGTGCTTGTGCATGTGTGTTCACATTCATGCTCATACACTATGTGTTCCTGTGTGTATATAATAAAATGTGTGTACAAACGTATTATTCTGGTTCCAGAATCAGGTGATTGCATTTGACTGGGGCGAGATGCAGCGGTGGGACACAGATGAAGAAGGCATGGCCTTCTGCTTTGAGTACGCACGGGGAGAGAAGAAACCACGCTGGGTCAAAATCTTTACACCTTATGTGAGTACAATGTATTCTAATAAAAAACATGTCTCCTATGGTCATGACAACATGAAAATGTCCTGATTACTTAATAAAGCAATAGATTTCCTGATTACTTGACACCCACTTCATAGTTAGAGCTAGCCAAAACAATGTACTGCTAAAAAGCTGGTATGAATGCCAGCTTTTTAATGGTGCATTTGGTGTCCAGAGATATGTGAGCTCCTGCTGGGTTACGACTGAATCCTGCCCAAATGTTCTCTCCTGTTTCCACTGCTTTATGTCCCTCTCTGCTTCCCAAATGTCTCAGTAAATTAAAAAAAAAAAAAACATGAAGTGAAGTTGAAGAAAACAAACCCTTGAACGTAGTTGCTGACAAGTACTGGAATTATTTCACACGTCATATGGCCATGAGCAATTCAGAAAATTAGATTTGAAAAAGTGTAGGACTCTCATCAGCATTAATCTTGTTTGTCTCTGTGCTTTGTCTATATCAATGTCTCTGTCTTTGTATTTTCTGTGAATCGTCAATGTCCAGTTTAACTACATGCACGAATGCTTTGAGAGAGTCTTCTGTGAGCTGAAGTGGAGGAGAGAGGTAAGGGCGGTCTATTAACAGACTCACCTATTCTCTCAGTTTACCTGTGTCCTCAGTTTAACACAGCTGTGTGTCTGTGTGTGCAGGTGGAAGAGGAGGCCACAGACAAGGACAATAAGAACTGCAGTAAAGATGGTATGTGTGGCAAGGTAAGGCTTTGCCTGCCTCTGTCTTCTCTATGATCAGCAGTAGTTGTGTGTTTGCCTCTGTCTGTCTGTCTGTCTGCAGGAGTGTATCTTGGTCCTTATTAATGTTTTTGTTGCAGAATATCTTCCAGCTGTTGAGGCACAGAAGGGATGGAGGCACCTAGGAGGAGAGATCATCACCTCTTAGCTACACGTCCTCATCTTCAGCTCAGCTCAGCTTGGATCAGCTCAGCTCAGTTTGGCCCTCATCTAGCCCCAGAACCCCACAAGACTCAGCTATTAACTACATGGTCATCATTTACACTCCAGCAACTGCAAACCAAGAAGCTGCACCATTACGTACAAACCAACAAACAACTGCAAATGAACAAAATTACTCAAACGGAAGCATAAACAGCCACAAACTCATGAACCAGAACTCTCCAGTCCACACTCATCATAAACATACATGAGGCAGAGCTCTGTCAGAAGGAAATTAGTCCTATACACTTGAACTCATGGATTCATATAAGTCCTCTTGTCACTGGCAGGGACTTGAAGTAGAATGTGACTATTACTTTGAAGGGTCTGATCCCGCTCTGCAGGAGGCCTACCTGAAGAGAGAGCTGAGGAGAAGGAAATGCAACTGTTGCAGGACTGACATGGGAAAATGAAACTGTTACTGGTCACAAAGGGGAACACAGACAAGGGGACTGATAAGAGATACTTGCAGTCTCTCCAGATTGAACACAGAATGACACTAAGCCTCTCAGTTTATGGAATAGAGCAGCAGTGTCCCCTCTGTCTGTTTGACCAGTTAAAAGCAGTTGTAAGTGTGTGGGTGTGTTTGTATGTATGTGTTTACTTGATTATGCGTGTTTTCAGAGGAGCCCCTAGCTCCCTGAAAGACAGAGGCCAACCAGAGAGAAGCCCTCAGAGGACTTAAGCTGGAACCGAATCATATTCACACAGAACATTTTCACCCGTTTGGCACTAAATCTGCATTTTTAAGAGAGAACTAAAATCATATTGTGGGAATCCAGAGGAAATAAGGGAGAGAGCGCAGGCCTTTTGTGAGATCACTACTGTTTGATTGCTGCCAGTGATTGATTTTTATTGGGTGCACAGTACAGAATGTTGTGATCCTTTCATACATGGCTAGGTTGTTGTCAAAGTCTAGATTCACGTTGCACTTTAACCAAGAGTATTAACAACCTCCAAACTTAGTCAGCAAGCAGATAGTGGGCATGATACCGGAATAAGCCTACAGTTAGTTTACTTTCTTTTTTGACTGCCTGGGTTATCAGAGAGTGCACTGCAACGAAAAATGATATATTCAGGGCTTTACATTAGTTTTAATTTTTATGCATTCATGTTATATGTGGGGAAGCTCTGCACAAATGTTTGACAGGCCATTGTAAAGGAGCACCGGAGGCAAATCAGACAAAGTGAATTGTATGTAAAGTGTATTATGTTGACTGTGCATTACTCAGAAGAGACAGTAGGGGTCCTTCTCTCTCTCTGCTTCTGTCTGTCTGGCAGTGCACCAGTACAACGCTGGCCATTAGTCTGGCTCTGAGCGCTCCCCCTGGACTTTACAATCGCCCTGTAATTTAGATGGCCTTTCCACACAGGACCATATTTCTCTCTGTAACCTGTACGTCGATGTACTGCTACACCACACGTCCACTCCACAATTTGTAAGAGTAAGATGATAGGTCTGTCCAGCGAGATAGGCTACTCAGATCATTCAACATGAGAGAAATATAGACCATTGTAGACTTTTACTAAGGGCTTTTTAGTAAATGATAATGTAGTAACTGCTAAATAATACAAGAATGTAGTCTATTGTCCATCTAAATGGGTTGAAAATGTCATAAAACTAACTCATGCAATAACAACAGTGATTTAATAAAGATTCAGCCAGCCATTGTTATTTCACTTTTAACTGATGATGTAATAGTAGTAATAGTATCGACAACCACCCAATTAAAAGGATGAAAATTCGAGTAATTACATTATGAAACAATATTATTATTACAGCATCGTTTAGAAGATATATTACACTACATGTGAATCAGTGGTTAATGCAATAATGTGATGTTACATTATTGCACAGTTTACTACATTGGTAGGTTTTATTACATGGTTGACACAATTAGAAGCACATTTGACAAGCCCTTATACAATGTGGCAGATATTATATTATCAGATGCAACATGCTTTTACAGGATGAGTCCTGGCTATCAGCTTGTTCATATGGATGGAGCTTAGTATGAGAATATGAACTATATTTTTGTCATTTGCAAGCAGGAGAAGACAACAGCATAAGTGGCTCTAAACAAGCGCATTATAATCGTGGTGGTGTTCGGCGCCGGCCATTTTTGATGATTGATGAGCTTCAGCAGACCATGGTGAGCATGTAAAGGAGGTTTAATTGAATGTGTTGAGCCTTGAACTGATTGAGTGAATGTTCAATCCTAGAGGCTTACTGTATTCCCCAGGATTCATGTCTGTTTACTAGACCATGCCTGACATTGATATGGTTCATTGTCTGGTACATTGTCTGATCTGCCTGATAATCATGTCTGCGCTCTCTCTCTAGCCCCTCTCTTTCTCTGACTCTCTCTGAGGTCCAGTGTTACTTCCACTTTATTTATTTCATTAGGATACGATATTAAACCAATTCAGCATCTGATAGGGTTTGGCTTTCAAAGAGTCTTGCCAGTAACAAGATGAAGACTGATAAACCGCAGATCATTTGACATTTGAAATGTAAAATTCAAGACAAAGTTGTTTGGTTACGTCGCTTACTGCAATAAATTGTAACATATTCTTTTAAATAAATTGATTTATTGATGCCAAGTCCAGTTCCTCTCTCATCATTTGTTGGCTTTCACATTATGGTCTGTTTAGAGCCACCATCTAAGAGAAGACAGTAGTTGAATGTAAGACTCAGGGACTCCTAAAATGATAAAGTTAAGTTAGATTTTATCAGTGAATGAGTTTTATTCTGCAGTGGTGAATTTACCACATTCATTTCCCCCCTGTTTTCGCTTTGTGCGCCCATGTCCCTTTTCATTCTTCCTCTCTTTCCTCCTCACTACTCACTGCTCTCCCTAACTCCCTCGTCTTTTAATGAGATCTGGGAGATAATTATCCAGTAGACAGTGAAATGACCGTTCCGTATCGACCCACATGGAGCATCCACACTTGGTAATTAACAGCTATTGACAGTGGGTCGTGTGGGATATTATCTTGGACCATCTGGATGTTGAAAAGTCAGGCAAAAAACATGCCTCTGGGACAGACAACTGGCCTGAGAGTCTTCACACCTTGATCACACTTAGGCAAACAAACAGGAAGCAAATGCACTTCTCAGTGTTTTTAGATGTGGCTGCTCAGCCGAAAGCACACAGTATGCTAAAACAACAGAGTAAAGCAGCACTCCTGAAACGAATGAAACCCAGGTCCCCATTCTTCAGGTCTTTATAACAATAAATTTAAACGTGGTGCTGACGCATTTCAACTATCAGCTTTCATGAGATCCTGCTCTGAGACCTGAGGTGCCATTCATTTTTGATTATACAAGCAAAAACATCAATGTGCAGTTTAAAGTCATTTAGTAATGTGATAGTAATGACTGTGTTTGCATGTGTTTAGTAATGTTTACTGCAGAGAAACGGAAGTAATTTAATCATAACATAAAAAAGATGTGGTATAGAACAAGGCTTATCTTTGAGGAATTTACATTGGAAATATTTACATTTTACATATGAAATAATGAAATAAGAAATGTTCAGAGGCTCAGTGCTTAGCAACATGGCTCACACCGAGCACAGGGGTTTGAGTATTGCATCAATATTCAATACTCAGTTGCTTTATAGTCTTTTCTCTTTGTATGTTCCCAAAAGGTTTGTGCATTTTCTTTGATTTCCTACCACACTCAGATGACATACAACTCAGGTGGGCTGGACAGTTAATTTGTATGTAGGTATGAATATAATTTTCTGTGTGTGTGTGTGTGTGTGTGTGTGTGTGTGTGTGTGTGTGTGTGTGTTAACTCTTTGATGGACCGGCAACCTGTCCGGGATGTTTCCCCACCTTCCACCTTATGCATGCTGGGACAGACCTCAGCCTCCTGTGACCAGAAACAGGAATAATCAGGTGAAGACAACAAATGAAGGGTATTACCAAACCAATATCTGGTGCATTATTCTCTAATCGCAGTTTTCTTTCAATTCATTTCAGAGTTTTTGTAAGATTTATTTTATTGATTAAACGCTCTTGCTGTGTATTCTCTTGACCAATTCTCCCTTCCTTTGTATTCTCTCCCTCACCTCTTATTTTTCCACTTGAGCAGACACAATACAGATCTGACAGCACTGCACAAGCAGCAGAAGCAGCAGTGCATGTGTATGCGTGCGAGAAAGAGAGAGAGAGAGAGAGATGTGGGGGGTTAGGACAATGCAAGGCTGCTGCATTAGGTCTGCAGCAGGGTCCTCACTTTAGCACTCTACAGTGTGTGTAAGCGGGTTTGTGTGCGCGCTTGTGTGTGTGTTTGTGTATACGGATGCAAGGAGAGACTGCGGTGGCCCCCCGACACCAAAGTCACAATTAGTGCATTCGATTCTCCTGCACAGCGCAACACTCCTCTCCTCTGTACGTCTCTCTTTGTTTGTCCTCTGAACAAACGCCTCTCCTCGAGCTGTAGACACAGAGCAGGTGCATGAGTGAGTCACTGCAGGATGGGAGTAACTTAGATTTATGACCTGTGCTATATCCCATCTCTCTTAGCTGTATTAGGCAGCAGCCCCATGGAACCAGGCAGATAAAGGAACTCGGTAGGGCACAGATAATAATTCAGAAAGTGAACTGTGCCAATAGTGAACTGCCCTGTCTGCACATATTGTACTTTAACGTCAAAAGTGCAAAGCCAAATGGCCGAAGGTATGCGTCTGCCAAGAAACAAATTAGCTATAGTCAGTGATCATAAAGTGTTTACATTGATACTTGGTCAATAATTTTGAGTGGGAATGTTTGCCAAACGCTACCACATCCATTCTAACAGACACTCTGTGACAAATCAGAATATATGTCCAGTCACCCCTAAATGCTGATCTAAGTGCAGTTTAGCAGCAACAGCATCCCCGAACAAGAGGTGATCACTCCTCTCCTCTCCTCCTCTCTCCTCCTCCTCCTCCTTCTCCACTCCGTCCCTCATTAACGAGCAATCAGTTAAAAACTTTACTGGTCCCCATTTACTCTGTCAGCATTTTTTTCTTCCCCATTTCTCTCTCTCTCTCTCTCTCTCTCTCTCTCTCTCTCTCTCTCCCTCTCTCTCTCTCTCTCATCATCCATGCAGACACTTTGTTCTTTCTGCATCTCTCCCGTCTTTCTCTCCGTTTCCCTTCATTTGCCCCCCCTCCTCTCCCCCCCTTGTATAGCTCACCTCCTTCTCCCTCTCTCTTCTTTTTCCTCCTATGGCCCTCCCTACATTGCTCTGCCTCATTAACTCTATCTGCCTTTCCTCTCCTTCTCTCTCTCTTTTCCTCTCTCTCTCTGATCCCCCCACCCACCCATCACCCCCTCCCCTCGGTCTCAGTTTCTGCATCCTTTTTAAACCACAACTTTGATTGAAAGGAGGTTAGCCAGCGAATATCTGATGTGATTCACGTCTAGAGAACAAAGGAGGAGACATTTTATTTCAAAACATTCACAGCAGAGTCTGTCACTACCTGCACCACCAGCACTCGAGCATCTGGCACTCGAACCATGAGCTTCCTGTGCAGTTGTTGAAGATTCAAGCAAAAAAGCCAGGGTCATGGAGGTTTGTTTGTGTGAGTGTGCGTGTGTGTGAGTGAGTGTGTGGGAGGATGGTTGAGGGTGTGTTTTTGTGTGGGTGGTACATTCTAAGATAAAAGGCTTTATGCAACAGAATTCCTGACAAGTCAACATGGTCTATGATTTTTCTTCTCTCACTGACACACTTTTGAGTCTGAAGATCATCCATTGCTGCATGGATAAAAGAAAGCAATATTCAGCATTGTGAATAAGCAAATGGACTCTTAATGGGAAATAAAAATTAACTTTGGTTTTAGGTGGATGGATGAACACTACTTTGTATCTCTGGACATTCACTAGTGCCACTAATAACCAGAAACAAGAAACAATAGTAGCCTGCGTCCTTCCTTTTCACTTGTATAATTTAACAGAAAAACAAAATGAATGGTAACTTGTTTCAGTGAATGGGATGTTGTCAAGGCTGCGTCTTATTTTCAAACTACAGAAAAGCTTCTTGTTGGTATCTTTCAAGCTCTAGGACTGGATTTTTATGAGGCCAAATATGAATTGCATTGACCTTGGCCATCTTGAAATAAATAAATAAATAAATGAATAAAATAACAGGGAAAAAGGAAACTCTTAAAGTGAGTGAATTGTACCACTTACAGAAGAAATGCACCCTTGAACCAAAACTTGTGTGGTATTATTCATATTTGGGAATGCATGTGCATGTCACAGAAAAGAGGACAGACACTCTGGTCTGCCGAGCCTCTCCATTCATGACTGATGGAAAACTCATACAGTAAATTTGCCGCAGTTAATTTAACACTGAAAGTATTCAGACTGACACAAACATGTTCACCGTTAAATTAACACTGGCGGCTTAACTGTGTGGCAGACTGCGTAGCACTGGGGTGACTTTATAATTCAGAGTTGTTATATAAAACCTGCAAAAATGTAAAAGCTCAGCCATTATTTTGTATTCACTAAGCAGTGTCCAATTCGAGGTCTACAGAACATCTGTGTGTCCCGATGGCCTTGCAGATGCGTGACAAATTAAAAGTCATGCTTCTCTGGCTCCTCGCTTTGGCAGGGCGTTGTTTAAAAATATTGACTGAGCTATTAAAAGGTCATAGAAATGGCTCACATAAATTCTTTTCAGGTTGGATTTGCTTTAATAAAAAGTGTTCTCTTTGCTATGTAATCCTCAAACCTGCAAACACTCAATGAGTTTCTCAATTAGTCCACAAGCCATGATTCAAATACCAGTGAGACATTAATAGAAAACATTGAAAGAACAATGCATGAACAAACAGCATGAGCAGGAAGAGGCATGTTCTTTCATGGGGAAAGTCAGGCTTTTCAAGTTCAGAGAAAAGAATAAATCGCCTTCATGTTTTTCATGGAGAGCACTCACAACGAAAGTAAGTGTACTCTTCTTTGGTGTACTTGAGCAATGATGTGCAAATATGCTGCACAGGACATCTCAGCCCCTGCCTACATTGGCATACCAGTTTGTTTTTCGCTTACATACAAGTGTAGGGTTTAAATACATTCAGCTATCCAGGAAATACCCACTGATCACAAACATCTCATTAATAACAGACCTTCATTCAAGTGATCATTGCTTATTCAAAGCATAACACAGTGCTCACAATGGTCAAATCATTTCATTAGCCACAGATATTTCAAAACAGATATCAAGTCAGTGAGACCATTCTGTTTTTCCATTTCTCATTCATATAAAGCAGGAAAAAATTACACTTTTTCTCTGTGTTTTAATGAATCAATACCTTTAGATTTAGTTTTTGTTTCAAAACATGATCTATAACTCATAAGATGATTGAGATAAATTTTTGTCCTTTGGTTTGATAAGCTATGGCTATTTGCAACAAGCTACATTATAATGAAAGGTCTAAGATCAATTGGTGAGTTTTTGGAGGAGAAGGTATTTAACCGCTGCCCTTGTATGTCAGAACCAGCCAAACATACTGGCACACACTGATGTGCTAAAACACTCTGTGAAGAGTGAAGCTTGTACATTATCATGTAAATATTTGGAAAGAGTTTTCACTTACTTTCATGACAAGTGCTGTCCGTTGTTCATGGATTATTCATAACCTGAAATTGGTTCTCTCTAGTTGAGCACATTCCTCTACTCTGGATTACTCTAATGTTTTTGAAATCTACCTCAAATCCTCAATTTGCACACACATCTGAATTTACCAAAGTCCACTCCAGCTTAGCAAAGGGGAGATATTTGCTGTTCTGTGCCCAGTCAATGTCATTAACAGCAATTGTGCTTCCAACAAATCCCTCTGTGTTTCTTCATCTCATGGTCTTCTCAAAGGAAGTCTTTTGACAGTGCTTCCCCAAAGTTGGGTGCAGCCATGAGGATGGCGATGGTGCAGATGATGTTGAAGACGCTGAATCCAACCAGACACAGGCGGTCAATGACGGCTGCAGCAAACTGCCACTGCTCCGCCACACTCAGCTGCCGGTCCTGCTCGCGGACACGCTCCACCAAGAATCGAACCTCCACCAGAAGGGCCTGCAGCTGGGTGTCTACTGGCCCAGGTCGGATTGCACCACCGTGAGAGTGTATGGAGCTCGCTCTTCCTGCTCCACTTCCAGCCTCAAGGCCACTGGGACCAGAGGATGAGGTTGAAGGGTCGCGGTGTGGGGATGCAGGAGTTTGCTGTGGGGTGGTCCCAAGCCTGGTGGGTGAGACGTGGTGTGTAGGTGTATCTCCAGTAGCTCCTCCTCCTGCTACCTCTCCTCCTCCTCCACCAACACTCCTCTTGTTCCTGCTTGGCTGAGCAGGCTCCAGTTCTGCAGTCTGGAAGCCCATGTAAGGCAGATGACCGTTGGGCTGAGGATGTGGGTTGAGGCTGAGATCTCTGTGGCTGGGATTAGGGAGGATAATGGGCTGCGAGTTGGGCCGTGCCTGTGGATGGCTGAGCTGGGCCAGGCTGGCCTGCAGGGAGGTGAGGCTCTGGGGGATGGTGGAGGGAACTGGGGTGGGGGTGGTAGTGGTGGTAGTGGTGGTAGTAGGGGAGGACAGGCTCCTGCTCTGAGAGTCTGCCTGGCTGTGGGGAAGGATGGCGTTCTCTCCCTCTCCTGGTCGCTTCATCCGCAGGAACCAAGGAACCCACTGGAGCAGAACCAAGTTCACCTATGAGGCACAAAGACCGATAAGTAAAAAGAAAGTGCATCTATACAAATATTCACATCTGGACACATGCAAAGAATGAGTAAAAGGGATCTAACTCACCCATTGGGGTATGTGTCCACTGTTTGGGTTGTGGTGATGGAACTGAAGCACAATGACTGTGGCTACGACAGACATCCCTACAATCACCATGGTGCTGGCAAAGTACTGACCTGAAGGAGACAGTAGAGGAGTTCATGTCATTCATACAAGTGCTGAGAGACACTGCAAAAACCCCCAGAATTCAGAGATATCATTTTTTTTTTTTTTAAGAATCCAGGTGACACTTGACCAAAATGAAACATATGTGGGTCATTCTTAAATGTTGCAGAGCACACCTTTAAATACAACCAAATCCAGATGTGTATCCAGATGTATCTCTTCTTTCACAAGTCCAGATCTTGCAAGCATCTTTGCTAACATGCTCACACCAGCATTAATTAAGACGAGTTTTAGTCTTGGTCACTGTCTGGAAAAATATTCAACCAATATTTGTGTTTCTTAAATATCTTTTGCACAGACTACACATTTTTGACCCATTTTATAATATATTGCTGAAACACTATCTCTGAACAAATACCAAATCAATATTACCTCCAAAAATCATCAGCACCACATATGGATATATACACACACATAGAAAGAGAAGGAGTGACTGACCAATCAGCGGTACAGAATCTGAAGTGGCAGGCATAATCTCTGCTACCATCAGCATGAAGACAGTCAAAGAAAGGAGAACTGTGATACCTGGAGGCATACAGGAGACAACAGGGAGCAGAGGGTTGCAGGGAAAAACTTCAGAGACGACACTTTGATCCACCTATTGGAAAGTTGTATTTGGTATGCTACACTTGATGTCTCTCCACAATCATACATCTGTCTTACTGACGCTCCCAGGGAAACTCATTCACTTTTACCCTTTCTCATCTTCTCTCCATTTTCTCATCTCTCCATTTTCTCTCTCCCTCCATCTTGGCCCTCCTGTCCCATCCTAAAATCTCTATCTAGGTGACATTAAGTGCTTGTTGTGATGCTGACAGACACAGAAGGTGAGAGAGCGAACGAGAGTGGGATGCAAACCATTCCCTTCACGGGAATGCAGCAAAGCATGTGAAGCTAGAAGTTTATGTTTCAAAAATGTTTTATTCTACCTAATTACAGCAGGTGCACCTTTATTTTCCTTGTTTTGATATTCCACACCAACCATCCATCATTAAGCTCGTTCTAGTTCTTACACCTCACCCAGGCTGATCTTCTCCCCAGAGTTGGCAGGGAGCAGAAAGACCACTAGGGTCATGGAAGAGAGGAGCACACAGGGGATGAGTAGGTTCAGAGCGTAGTACAGGGTCCTCCTTCTTAGGGTCACCACAAAGGTCACATCAGGGTAGGGCTCCGCACAACAGTCGTAGAAAACCTCATTACGGCCTCCAGGCACCTCTGAGACGAAAGAACAAGACAGACAGAGAGAATGTGAGACATTATTATAGAAAACATCACTGGGGGTAAGCAGGAGAGCAACATCTAAAACCTGATGAGGCACATTTGATCACAACCATCTGGTACTCTTGAGAAACAGTGGCTGAATAAGATGGAACAAAGTGTTGAAAGGAGCAGAGAAAAGATTATGGTTAGAAAAAGAAAGACAAAAGATGAAAGACAAAGGCTAGCCAAAGACTATCGATGAAAGAGCCACTATAAGCTACAGCAGAGATAAAATGGACTTTAGAAGAGCCTGATCTGAAGGTATGAAATCCAGTCGCTGTTTTTCCAGTTTCTAGGACAGGGGGCCAAGACATGAAGGTACAACGCCCAAAAGTATAGCTGTAATAGAGGTACTTAAAGTCCACCTGCCCTCAAAAATGTGCTTTTCTTATGTTTATGTCCCCTAAATTGTCTGACCATGATGATACTGACTAGTATCTGTGCAAGGTTTGTGACTAGGGAGGTGTTATTACAATCCTCTACTGAAGGTCGAGGTGTCTGTGCACACAGTCTGAGATTTAGATGGACCTCAGGCCAGCTAGATTTGGTACATCAAAAATCCCACAGCCAATCTCATCAACTAACAGGGTGGTGCTTTGCACATCATTAGTGGCAGCTCTGCCAGTCGCAGTACTGTTGCTGGACTGCTGGAAATCAACCAACTGGAAATGGCTGATTTTACACGAACAATATTAGTGTAGAATTTTTTTCATGGTTAGATTAAAAAGTATGGCACAACTTTCACAACTGTCGCAGGATGGGACTTCCATGTCCTGTGAACAGAGCTCTGGTTACAAGCCAATATGCCAGCAGGCAGGGGGGTGGGCAGGGACAATTTGCTTCTTCATAGATCTGTGCATTCTCAGTGAGTTTAGAGTTAAACTGAAGGCACAAAGGAAGGTTTTTTCATGAAAAAAAAAACCTTCTAAATATGTAATATTGATGAACAGAGATTATTTAAGAGGGTTGTTAGGAGCTTAATAAATGACTGAAGAGGACTTTAGTTTAGTCAGGAACTTCTTACTGATGCACTCTGGTATTCACAGTATATATTCACAAGGTGTTACCAGCCATATTACACTTCACAAACAGGCCGGTATATTTAACTAAGATGTATTCACCACATCTGCAGCTCACTTTGCTGCTATTCTAATGCATGACATACAAATTCTGCTGCTCCTGCTGCTCACTCACCACTACACAAGCTACCACCTGCTTACATCTGCTTTCATGTGGTGGTGGTGTCTGCTAGGCCTTCTCCCTGATTGTAGTGTCATTGCATCAGAATGCACCAGGAGTACATTAAAGCAGATCTATTCTCTGCCAAAGCCAAACGTGTCTTGCCATATCAATCTCTTTCAATCAGATATTATATCAAATATGAGTTCTCTTGACTAAAATATTCTGTAAGTAGATACAAACAATCCTGATCTGATCACAAGTACTGCATTCTTGTAACATGACAGAGTTTATAGGTACGAAACAAAACACTTTGTCATCCAGTGCCTTGACAACTGTTCTTACCCAAAAGATCCCACTCGCCATTGGGCATGTATCCTGACACATCTGCCTCCTTCATCTGGATGTCCAGCAGCCAACCATCAAATGTCCAGGAGCCAAATTTCAGTTCACAGCGCTGGATGTCAAATGGAAACCATCGCACGTCTACATTACATGTGCTGACGAATATTCCTTGGAGAGTAAGAAGAAGAGGAACAAAAGAAGCTTAGAGGTAAAGCATAAATCAAAGTCTACGAAAATCACTCTATTATGGAATGGAACAAAATCCGAATTAGAAAATGTTATCTTAGGGCAGCCATCTGGAGGTAAGCTGAAAAAATGATATTAGTTTTGCACAACAAAACTAATTTGCTGGAGCGTAATAGGCATACAGATCGACTCCAACTATAAAGTATGGCTTTGAGCAAAACATGTTGATCGCTGGAGGTCTTACCTGGAGGCAAATACTCACAGAAACCACTGGAGTTGACCAGCACATTGGTTTTGAAGGTGGCATCAAACTTATCATGAGCACTGGATGACAGTAACACAGCGGTGATTAGGATATCATCAGCAGCTCTGTGTATGTGTGTGTGTGTGTGTGTGTAAGAGAGAGAGAGAGAGAGAGAGAGAGAGAGAGAGAGAGAGAGAGAGAGAGAGAGAGAGAGAGAGACATACCTGTTGTACAGCAGTATATCAGGTGTCCAGACCTGGTTGGGACTGAAGCGCAAGTTTTTCACTCCAGGATACTCTGACTGGTTCCACTGGAGGTAGTGGTCATACCACTGCTAGGAGACACAAGCACAGCACTGATGTTACATATAGAAACACTACACACACTCTCGGACTGAGGTTTGGTGAGGACCTCAGGATACAATATGCCTCATAAAACATGGGTCACAATGTTATTTCTATCAGAGCAAAATACAACCTACTGCAGAACATCTGGGTACACTAATAAAATAGTAAACATATTACATGAAAAATTAGTGATAAATTTACTTGCAGCAATTACATTCTTCTTATTGTTATTTACTGTTATACTCACCATCTGCAGCCAGGCATTTGTGGTAAGAATCTGGTTCTTTTCATCCTAGCATGACCCACAAAATACAGGTGAATGAGTGTGTGAGTACATATGGTGTGTTGAATGTACTTTATGAGTATATAAGTGCATTGTATTTGGAAACACAGGTAAACGACACATTTGTGTGCTTGTATATGAGCGCTTTAGGAGCCATACCACATCCATAACCTGCATGAGAGTGAAGGAGAATCGAACGGTGAGAGGCTGAGAGTCATTGGCCACTGGCCGCTCCATGGGGTTGTAGTCCCTCAGCAGCTCCCTCAACAGATAGCGCTGATGAGGACCCTGCTCCGACACTGTAGGGAGGTTGGCATGGGGGAGGAGATGGGAGAGGACAAGAAGAGGGAGTTGCAGCAGAAAAGAGGAGAAAAAGGGAAAGTGACAGTTAAAAACAGAGAGCTGCATTCAGGCAGATGGGGAGAAATGAATGAAGGCAGAGCAACAGCCATGGGAGGCTGTTATAACAATGACAGAGGGCTGGCTTGGGAAAAGGTGGCATTGAAATTGCAGGTCTGATTCAGTGAAAGAGAAGAATGAACAAACTAAAAGGAAAGGGACACACAAAAGAAAGAAAGAAAAAAATGCAACAATACAAGAGGATACACTTTCAGAGGTATAACAAAAGAAATGTTTACAGACAGAGTTGCTTTTAAAAAGGAACAAAGACATATAGTTAAAGCAGATCAAATGGGACAGGAAAAAGGGAACAGAGAATGAAAATGTGCAACAGAAAGAGAAAAGAGGCAGGAAGAAGCGATCGAGGGCAGAGTAGAAGGAAAGCACCCAGCTAGTCCTAATCAATTACTTGTGTGATTGATCACCGGCAGACAGTCCGAGTCTTTCTGCAGCTGTAAAAATGTCAGTTTCATTCCTTGCAGGAAATAGTGATGCCATCAAACACTGAACCACCCAAGACAGACACACACAGCACTCGCAAGATTGAGAGAGAGAGAGGAACTTTCTCCCTCCACTATAACTCCACCAGGACTTCTTGACTCATTCTCTATAAGGCATTGTGATGTGTAGGCAGCTATCATTGTTGGATCTACAAGCCAAGCTCAATACCCTCGAGCACTGTGTCATACTACTACCTGCTATTTTACAAAAAGCACTTACAGTAAGCGATACATGGCTTCTAACTGGTCAAGGATTAATGCATGCTGTGCAGTGTCACATCCATATTCACCAACTAGATCATGGTGAATGCTAGTATAATTCAGTTGAGTACTAAGGTATTGGTAGAGGAGCTACAGATGGTAAATCTATAATTCAGATTGATAGTCCCTGATTTTCCACAACAGTAAATTAACCACTAGCTGCACCATAATCACTATGCCTGACAATAATATGGATCCATGCTTTCTTTCTTCCTCTTTCTTCATGTATCCATCTATCTATCTATCTATCTATCTATCTATCTATCTATCTATCTATCTATCTATCTGTCTATCATAAAATTCTGGGGTGCGCAGCATTATTTAACTCAGCCATGCAGAGTGCAGTTAAAATTATTGCATTTCATACTGTTGCTGGCTCATCACAAAATAAATCATTTTTTTCCTCTGGCAATACACCAACAGACAAAACACCCTATCCACTCTTTGTGTCTAAGTGAGCTGCTGTGCGCCCACTGGATAAGGAACACGGTGCTCGCTTGCACACACATGGCAGAACACAAATGTAGAAAACAAGCACTTGTTCGAGCACAATCTCACTCAAAGCGTCAAGGAAAGTCACTCACCCTGGAGCAGAGCTGCCACTATGAACAGCCAAAGAGACACAGCCTGCAACATGCTGCACTCCTCAACATTAAAAGAGAGAGGGAGAGAGAGAGAGAGAGAGAGAGAGAGATAAAGGAGGGGAAGACAAGGAGATGGTGATACAGAGAGTGATAAAGAAGTAAGGGGGCTGGAGAGAACGAGAGCTAGACTGTGGAAAAGAGGTGGATACCAGCAAAGTATGACCGGGGAAAGGAAAGGGGGAGAAGAGGGCAGGAGGAGAGAAGAAAAAAAAGAAAGAAAAAAAAGAGAGAGTGTTTGAGAAAGAGGGTGAGTGAGTGAGAAATGCAGTGAGTAGGTTGTGGCGAAATAGATCCTCTACTGAAGCAAACGGAGTATGTTGTCAGAGCAGATCTGATACCCTGACCTATAATCAACTCACCTATCAAGCCTCTCTGCTCATTAGCTCCTGCAGACTTCCTCTTTCCATACATCTGTCTCCACAGGTTAAAGACCTTCTTCTTTCACATTTTCACCCTTTCCCCTTTGTGCCACATCTAAGTGAAGGTCTTTAATGGGAAGCCAAAGAGTTACGGAGAGTAGATATAACCTAAGAACAGTGAGAGAGGACAATGGCAAAAACACACCACTGTCTTAGAGAAGAAAACAATGAACTGCACTAATTATTTTTTGCATTCATGCTAATCAACTAGTGTGCAAGATACTCTAATTTAGATGTATAAAACCTTGCAACTGGTTGACTCTGACATCAGTGGATTCGTGGAGTGATGCTGACACCCACTGGATGTGTCAGTAAAGTGCAAAACCTCACTTGCCATGCAGGAGGCGTAGATACATTTGTCAAAAGCCACCTTGCAGATGATCTTGAAAGTGTCCTATATTGCATAAAAAGGCAATTAATAAAGAGGCCAAGCTCCCTGATGTGGTTTACCTGTTTGTACCAGAGGTGTGGCAGAAACAAAGCACCGGGTCACAGAACCATGCCAGAGACACCGCGCGTCTGTCCATGCAGAGTTCAGCTGATATGAGACCGACCTTATCTCATTACTGTCTGATTTTAACATGAGCTGATAGCCATGTACTGTCTCTTTTGTTGTGTAATAAATCTGTGCTAACTACAAAACCAAGGTCGATACCCACAATTTCAAGGTCAGTGATTGTCACTGCAGATCGGACTTATGAGAAGAGTAAATAAATAGTTTTAAAAATAGTTGTGGTGTTGGGCAAAGGCAAAAGGTAGCAGCTTGATTTTTGGTCAGAAGTGAGTTGGTGTTGTTTTTAGAATGCGAAAGACCTACTTTAGATTATGTACAAATATCCTGTATCCTCTGTTATTTTGTTTGGGAAGGTGCATGTACAGGAACTATTAAAAGCAAAAATCAGAAACCAGAGAAAACAGGGCAAAAAGGAGTAACTTCAGTTGAAGTGTGCTTCTCTGCTTCTGTTTCCCTGCGTTCTACTCGAGTGGAGTTACTGTACTCTGCTTTCATTTTCCAAAGCATCAAAATTTAATTACGATTTGCCTACACCATGCCCTCCACTCCTTTTGATATGTGAATTTAATGGTACAAATGTTTTTGTCCATGTAATTATATTTGTTTATATGAGTGTCCATTTTTGGACACTCATTGGTGGATTATAAACTGAAAGCCTTTATTTAAAAGGTAGATCCTGATCTCAGGATTAATACGTAGATACATTTACTTCATAAAAGCCAAACAACTGCCAGATTTCTCATGGTGTGCCTAGGATAGAGAACGTTTTTTTTTTCCTGGCTCAACTCTCTGGGCAGCACTTAGTCCCTTACTGCCTTCTCTCTAGGCACCATACCAAGTTATTACAAGTTACTTTCAGGGGAGGTCAGTTACTCTTGATAATGGCAGAGAAGCCTCCTCTATTAGCTTGGACATGTCCTGTGTGATGGTGATGTATCAGACTGCAGGTGTGAAAAATCCCTTAAAAAAAAAAAAAAAAAAAAAAAACTTTTGTTCATTAATTTCTTTTTTCTCTCATTCATTCATAGCTGCTCTAGGGGTCATCAGATATTTTCAGATCCTCACACGCTCTAAATAGAGACACTACTCGTTTCATTCCCTTCCTTTCTTTTCAGCCCCCTCAGGAAACAAAAAAGGAGTTTGTGTGGATGAAGAATTTTGCCAGGACTAACAGGCTGTTCAATACCAAACCCCAAACACAATATTTCCTCTTGTGAAAGGGGCAGTTAGGTGGATTTTGGTTAACAACCAGGCTTGCAAATCCTCCCAGAGTGTCACAGACTCCACACACAGTGGGAAAACAAATCATCAGTTTCAACTTCAGCATCAAAAAAGCAGCAGGTGTTGTGATCAACATTAAAAATTCTTGAAATGGACCTCTTTAGCTTCCACTGTAAATAAAATAGCTAGTTCTCCATAATACATGCTGGTTAGTTCTCCCTCCATAATAAAGCATCTCCCCCCTCGGCACCGGCGCAGAGGACGCTCCAGTGAAAAGTATCCGAACGCGCAAATGTGTCCTGCGTGCGTCACTCGTCTGCGCCGTTTTTCCTTGTGTAGCTGTCGCCATTACAAGACGTCACTCATTCGCGCACCCGTTCTTTTGATTGTTTGTATCGCCGTGTTAAATTTTTTTTGAACCCAAATAAGACCCGTCGGAAACCTGTTATTGCGAGTGAAGGTAATTAGTAAAAAATTGTCCATATTATCGGTTGTTCGCTGTTGCGGTTTGAGTGCAGAGTGTCTCCGGTGTGTGTTATTTTTCCCCTCTCTGTACCAGACAATTATGTGGCTGTGCTGCAGGCGGCAGTGGGAAATGGTGCAGTGCGAGTGCGGTGTGCTGCTGCTGCCGGAGCCGAGCCGAGCTAGCTAGCGCTGGTAGCCACGGCTCCGTGTCCTAGCTCAGCCTAACCTCACCGTCCTGTCGTCTCGTCTCGGTAGCGTGGACTTCACAAAGTTAAAACTGTGTTGAGTTAGCTGTGACTGCCCACGGAGACGCTCAGGCTGTAATTAAAACAGCAGCTTGGTGTTAGGCAAGGAGGTGACTGGGTGCTCACTGGTGATGGGTTAAAGTAAAATAGACTTTTATTCGATGTGCACCAGCATCTACAGCGGTGGAGGATGCAGCAGCTCATTTAACCATCTTGTGTGTGAGCTTACGCACCTTTTTTAGTCTTACTGCATACTGGTGTGTGTGTAATAAGTAATAAGTAGTTTAAAACGGATGTGAAACAAACTTCAATCAGTGCATTGTGCAAATACACCAAACTTGGTCGGTGTTGTTGTGTCGGCGCTTGTTTTGCCTCATGATCACAGCTTGGAGGTCACATTGTCCACCCACGTTTTATTCACCACACACACCTCTAGTAATGACCAGGAGCGCCGTGATATGATGAGCACCATCAAAAATGCTATGTGTATTCGTCCTTTTAAAGAAATTTGACCCTTTTTAGTATTGTTATTAGTTACTATTATGTCATGACCAGATGATTTTTGCTCCCGATCATGCACGAAAAGTAAGAAAGGGCGCCTGGATGACACTTTATTTATTTAACATCCAAAAAATGTGTTGTGCGTAATTACTGCTTACATTGTATTTATATTGCACATTTCATTACAAGTAAGCTCAATGTGATTTACATTAAAAGACAAAATATAAAAATATAGTCACAAACACGAAAACATTAATAACATAACCGCTGTAATAATCTTTTTTATATATATATTTTGTAACGGTGCCTGTTTATCCGGGCCAAATGTCATTTCTTTGAGCAATAACGGACTGAAAAAAAAAACCGAGGCAGAATTTGATTTAACCAATTCCTGATGAGACACAGGGCAGTCCCGCTGAAATCAAGAACAGAAACTGGAAATGTCGGGAAACCACCCAGACTGATGTGAAGTTTCATTTTTTTGTGCCATCCAGCTTTCTGTTTCTTCAGGCAGATACGGAAGTCTATGATACAAATAACCTTGTGACGCTTTATGATATTTATACCCTCTGACATCAATATGATAATCTAAAATGTGTGTCTGCGGTGCTCAAACATGAATTAACAGTGACCTTATCTTGCTTGCTGGCATTTTTTTTCCCCATCTGTAGTTGCTGTAGGGGTTCACAGTTTTGCTGTTGTGTCTTATGGTATTCCTCTATAATTTGTTACAGGGTTACTTGTATTATATTATCTTCCCGTTAGGTCGTTATTGATTGGAGTTTATTCTGGGGGTGAAAGACAGCCTGGGGTTACATCTGACATCTGCTTTCCATTCTTTCCCCGCCCCCTGTTTTATTTATTTATTTATTTATTTATTTTCAGCTTTTCTCCTCTGCACAAAGCAAACATTTACTACCATCTATCCTTCCCATCGCTTTGTGTCGTCCGTGTTTTTATGTGAATCTGAGCAGGTGAAGTCAGCCCTGCACGGTAACACCTGACAGAGACTTTGTTTGTCTTGGAGTTGGACTGCAGACAAACTTATAATCATTATAGCAGCTACAGAAGACACAGCCTGATTCTGGTCCTCACAGACCAGTCCCGTCTGTCTCCACGTGTCTCTACCTGTCTGTCTGTCTATCTGTCTCCAATGTCCCGGCGCCTTTGCTGCGGGTCACGTGATACACAATAGAAACTTACCCAGCGCTTCCTGAGAAATGAAAACGAAAGTTATTGTCCGTTTAATCCCATTTCACCGTCCTTAACACGGGTCAGTCTGTATGTTATAACTTCTAACTTTGCTTGTGCAACAGCGTGTTTTTTTCGGCATAGCCCATATAAGCAAGCGAGACAGTGAGAGTTCATTTTGGAAGCAGCGGAAAGGATCGTGTTCACCGAAAGCGGAAGACTGCTCCAAGCTGGAAAAAAGCATTTGCCATTATAAAGTTGAATTGCTGATTTAAACGCGACATCGATTATCTGATAGCTTTTTTCATGCGTACCGTATCTACTTTATCTACTCGTCGTAAACAGGTGTTTTTTTTTCCCCAGCTGATTTCTGCGAAGCTACAGGAGCACTATCCTACTTTTTCACCACTACGCCACTACTTTTCTTTAAACTAGGTGAGATCCACAGCACTGTGAAACCATGTGGCCTTGTGCATCGATTTAATGCGGTATGATCAGTGTTAATATGAAGGCCATGTGGGATCACCTACCGGGTGTCACTAGTTTTCTGTGCGCTGCTTCGTTGTCAAAGGATGTGGGGTGGGGTGGTGGTGGTGGTGGGGGCTCAGTCGGGAGTGGATGGGGTCAGTCTGGACACCAAACCAGAGACCAGTATTCTCCTGCATCTTGACATGACAGCATAAACTACACAAAACAGTTGATTCATCACTTGTCAAAGGGGTCATCCTGCCCATGCCTCTGCCCTGGCGCTTTTCCAGGCTCAAAACAGAGACGAACGCAGTGAAAGTGAATGCTGAAAACCACAGAGTTGTTATTTTGGCTGTCAACTGTTGCCTTGCATTAGGGTCAAGATGAGTCAGCTGCAGCCCCGCTTGGCCCCCGGGCTGCTGGCCCTGTCTGCCCCTATTACTGTTAAGAACCAACTGCATGTTGCTCTCCGTATTAATGTACTGGCATTTGGACCCACTCAGCTATACGTAACAGGCAAGGCTATACTGACGGGGCCAGAGGGTCTGAAACCTGACTCGGTGTTTGGTGTCTCCTTGTTGTCAGTCTCATTGTAATAGACATTATTGAGTGTTGTCAGATATGACACTCTAGGCTGAATCAATGTTTGTTGTTCCAGAGGTGGGTTTACTGGAATTTTGTTTTGCAATTGTGCTGTCAGGGTCATACATTTTTGCTTGATTAGTTGCCAGTAAATATTTTAGTGTGTGTGGGGTATTGGAGGGTGGATTAATTTTGCCCTGTGAAAGGCTTGCTGTGTCGTCAGGGCTGTCCAACCTGTGACTGCATCATTCTCTGTCCTCTGCCTGTCAGTTACAGGCAGCCCTCCCATCCTTGGTTGTGTCCTTGGAACTGTCCTCTCTGTCTGCAGCAGTGTCTCACTTTCCTCTCCATTATGGATCTAGATCCAACAATTATTTGTAAGGCCAGAAATAAAACGGAATAGTCACAAGAAGGTCTGAATTATTTATCACCAGCCTTTTACCCTGGGATTAAGTTTCAGTGTGACGGGGAGAGTCAGTATGTCACCCTGTGTCATCCTTGTAGACTGGCTAGGTTTTAATCTGAAGATATACATAACAGTGTTTGCAAACCTGCGTACCTCACAGAGGTTATTCTCTGCACTTATAGTCTTTATTTTTATAATACTAATGTGATACTTTATTGATCGCTGTAGGGGAAAGTCTTTTTTTGCTGCCGCCTTTCAGGAATGTCGGAGTGTGGGGTCAGAAACAGAACAGTGTCCCTGGAGCTGGTTGAGATAAAGTGACTTACACAAAGACACTTGAGCAGGGTGGATGCATGCCGACACAGAGCATGAACTTTGTGTCAACCGCTTGAAGGATGGTTTCTCTCAGCGTCTTGGCTGCTGCCCATTTTTCCACAAGTCTTACATTTTCAGAATTTGAATTGGTGTATTTTCATTATCATTTTACTCTGTGTTTTATTTCTACTCCTTTCACTTTATCCTTTTGTTTGTATTTCAGGTGCTGTGAGTGCGCAATTTGTGGCCTGCCCTCCTTTTCACAAGGGTCTGCCATTTGTGCCACAGAACATACACCCATACAGAGGCTGCACAGCCAGCCCCACCGGCCCCCTCCCACCCCGACCCCTGCGCTATGAGCAGAGGTAGAGGAGGGCCTTCAAAAGAACACTATTACAAACCTCCGCCACCCCACCTGCAGGCCAAGCAGCATTACTACAGACCTGGCCCAGCCTCCCCCTACTCCAGAGGTGGCCCACAGCAGATCCCCTATCCAGTTGACTACTCTGGCTCTGCCCTCCCTATAGCGCCCTTCCAGCCGCCAGCTCTCCTCCCTTCTGCCCCACCTCAGCCAGGCCACAGTCAGGTGGCAGCCCCTGCACCTGTATTCCCTAACGAATCAAATAATCAAAACATTAGTTATAGTCCTGCTCCCAATTCCTTTCAGTACCAGCAGACTCAGTTCCTCAGAGGGCAGAGCTCTGAGGCTCCACAGTTTAGAGTCAATCTACGGGGAGGTGGAGGGGGAGGGGCATCCAGCTGGCCACCAAGTTCACCACACCAATCCCAGTCAGGTTACAGTAGATATTCCCACCCCAACAGTAGCCCTGGGGGTAGAGCAACCTACAGCCGAGACCAGAATTTCACATACTCTGCCCCTAGAGGCACCACAGGTCCCCGACACCGGAATCAAAACCAGGTACAAGGTAAAAATCACAACCAGTACTCAAACAGACAATGGTCCTGCCAAGCAGACTCTATATGTGAAAGTTTTCAGAGTTTGTCCCTTCATAGAGACAGACCCTACAGAGGAGGAGAAAGTTTTGATAGACCATTTGGGTTCAGTAGTACAATAAAAAAGGGTTTTAAGAAAGGTCACCTCACACTCACGCCCGACATCCAGGACCAGGTACACAAGGCCTTGGATGCATTGAGTCCAGGTGAGAGTATCTCTGCAAAATCGTTGGCTAAAAAGCTGCGTCTGCCCAAAAAGATAGTCAACCAGGCCCTTTACTCTCTGGAACGGACCCAAAACGCCTCCAAGCACGGACTCCAACCTCCTGAGTGGACTCTGTACAGAGACCCCAAGGAAAATCAAAACTCCAAACCAGGAAGTCCACCTTCCCAGCTGTGGGGCAGTTCAGAACACTCTCAGAAACTCGAAGCCGAGCTTGAGCTAAAAGTAGAAACAGAAGAAAACAGGGGACAACACGGAGAAGAGGACTCTGACACTGAGTCCAGCTCTTCTTCCTGCTCTTCCTTAGAGTCGTCTGACTCTGACCAAAAGGAGTCCCAGTCACCAGCAAACTCCCAACACGAGGTGGAACAGCCCATCACTGCAGACTTGGCTACACAGGAGCTCAAGCCTACCACCATGGCAGACCAGAAGGAGCAAGTCCTGCAGTATCTCCTGGAGACAGGGAAGGCTACTGCTCTTGTCATAGCCAAAAACCTGGGTCTCAGGAATGCTAAGCAGGTCAATCCCACTCTGTACTCCCTGGAGAAGCAGGGTGAAGTTACTAAGAACAGTGAGGTCACCCCTCCCACCTGGGAGCTGTCCACCCGCCGCAGGGAGAGGATGGAAAGGAGCCTCAAAGCCTCACAAAGCACCCCAGCTGTGGAGACCCAGATAGAGCAAGACGCCAGTGGACAGGAGAAGGAAGGAGTGTCTGCAGCTCTGCCACCACCACCACCACTACAAGGGACCGAACCACACCCATTGCAGCCGTGTTGGCAGCCACAGCAGCACTACAATGAGGAGGTAGGTGGACTCTGAATTTTTTTTTTGATGAACTTGTGATTATGGATAGAGAAAAATATGTTAAATAAATATAGCAGTCACACAGTGGGGAAAAATTAAAGTTCAGCAAACAGCCAAGAAAAAGATAAAATATTATAGTTGTAGTTTAAAGTATTCAAAATACCACTACTGCTTCTACTACTACTGCTATTACTACTACTGCTACCTCTACTAATACTTCTTCTGCTACTACTACTACTACAACAATAATAATAATAATAATAATAATAATAATACTAGTCCCATATTACTCCCAGTATTACCTAGATTAAGATAATAATCCTCCCAAGTCACACTACAACATCTAAAAAGATAAAGAGAAGAATTATGCATAACCAGATATTTTCAAGGTCAATCGAGGCATTCAAATATTGGACTCAAAGCCTCAAAATTTTAATAATCAGTACTCAGGGACATAATAACAATCAAGACAAAATTTTAATAATTGCCCTGACAGTGGCTTTAGATGCTTGTCCTTTTAAGTGTATCCAGTTTTGATGCTGAGTGTTGCAGTATCAGAATGAGTAAATGATATGTTACCTATGAAGCTGTAAGGTAAAGATGCACCGACTGAAATTTTCCTGGCAGATCCCAGTTTTTGTTTTTTTTTAAAGTCTGAGACACTGATTCCAATTTTAGCCAATTCCAGTTTTCTTTTTAATGACTATAACTGACAGCAAACATAAAGATGTTTGTAACTAATTACTCATTTTTACTTCTTTAATGGAAAATTGAATTGAATCTTCATAATAAAACATCATTTGACAAAATAAGTTTCTCCAAAACTGCCCCAGGTTACAGGACCTTCTCTCACTCAAAATTCAAAGTAAAAAAAAATGCTCAAGGTTACTGAACAGAGCTTTTTTGTACAAATAAAATCCAACTGAAAATTAAGTGCAGTATATATAGTTTACACATGTGAACCACCATGTGCAAGCCATATTTGTTATGTTTTCGGATTGTCTGTATGTCCGTATTTCTGTCCTATTCTTGTACAATATATCAGTGCCAGCTGGAGGGAATTTCTTCAAATTTGGCACAAATCCTCATGGATTCAAGAATGAACTGATTAGATTTTAGTGGTCAAAGGTCAAGGTCACTGTGACCTCACAAAACACATTTCTGGCCATAACTCAACAATTCAGACACTAATTATGGCAACATCTAATTATAGTTACATCTTTTTACCCAGATGCCAAAGGTGACCCTAAGGATATTACACAGCCTGTCTGCATGCTGTGTAAGACGAAAGATGTCTGCCAGTACAGGACATGCAGACCACTAAAAGTGCTCATGTGGGTTCACATCAGAGGCTTCAAAACTATTTCAAGCTAGCACTGCTAGCAGCGCACCACAGGTGCTGTTAGCCAAAGTGCACCTCACTGTGACACAGATACAGGGCGACACAGATACAGGGCGATACAAACACACGGCGCAACAAGCACAGACAGCTACGGTATCACAGCATTCTCTGTTTAACATTATTAGCTTATCTTTAATATCACAATCCAAATCATATCTATAATGTTGACTAGTCCTATGGAGAGCAAAGTTTTGGTGAGCTGGTACATGGGGAACAGAGATGCGAGGTGTCAGATCCATGGAAAAGAGAAGCCCAAGTGGTTTGTAATTAATGATTTAGAATTCACTTGTTATTGGTGCTGATCATGGGGCTCAGTGGGCCGACATGTTGTTCTACCAGAAACATCCTTAAACACACAATAGGGTGCAGATTGTAGAGATTATTCTGTATAACCTTTTGGTCTTTTGGTTTGTAGTTATTATCACCTTAATATTGGCATATAAAAAAAATGAAAGCTGAAAATTTTCAAATTCTGATCACCAGCCGATCGATCAGTGCATCTCTACTTTTTGGGCTTTTAAATTAAGGTAAGGTATTGTGGTGGTATACAGATGATGCTCACCCTGCTCTGTGTTAATTAACCATTCTACCACTGCTTTCCCTTTTCATCCCCCACGCCCCTTTGTTCCCCTTCCTCCACCTGCTGACAGGATGATGAGGCCAACGGAGGACAGTGGGCCACTGACGACATCCCAGA
This sequence comes from Myripristis murdjan, assembly GCF_902150065.1. Taxonomy (NCBI): domain Eukaryota; kingdom Metazoa; phylum Chordata; class Actinopteri; order Holocentriformes; family Holocentridae; genus Myripristis; species Myripristis murdjan. The sequence goes on from NC_043995.1 coordinate 19,645,471, forward strand.
ATTCCTTAATGCCATCCGCCGAGAGACAGATGCTGAGAAACTGGCTGCAGAGAGAGCGAACGCTATGGGAACTGTTGCTGTATCGCTGGCTGCCCCCCCTCCTCAGAACGTGTGGGCCAAGTTACAGGAGGTGAAGCTGAAGAACCCTGTCAGTGGCCTCATGGAGTATGCCCAGTATCTGGGCCAGACCTGCGAGTTCCTGCTGCTTGACCAATCAGGGCCCTCCCACGACCCAAGGTCAGTCAAATGATGCATGTGTTATCTCACTTTTCACTGATAAAGGGGTAACTTTATGAAAATTCTCTTATGAACGTTGTCTATATTGTAACTGACTAGACATGTTGATATGTAACAGCAGCAAAGCATATTCACATACACAAACTCACATTTCACAGAGCTTGTGATGTATTATTTTTTGTTTTACTGTGCATTGTTGTTCCTGTCTGTATTTGTGTCCATTACTGTCTGTAAGCGCCTTGTGAAAAACTTATGTAACCTAAGTGGTTTAGAAATAAATCCGGCTTTATGTCATTTGATGCTGCCATTTTAAATAAGAAAGTACTTTGGCATGTCATCTTTTAATTTTGACATTACTACACAGTAGTTATACAAAAGTGTGTGCCATTCAGTGGATTGTTTACTGACAGAGGTTTTAAGAAACGCACTCTGCTTCATCCATACACACTCTCTGCCCCTCTGTCAGATTTCGTATGCAGGTGATGCTTGATGGGAGGCTGTTTCCTGCAGCAGAGGCCTCCAGTAAGAAGGTTGCAAAGAAGGACGCTGCAGCAGCCACCCTGCGCATTCTCATTGGAGAGACGCAGGGAGGGGTAAGCGCCAGTGACGAGGGTAACACTGCCAGTATGGACCAAGTCATGGACCCAGTCCCTGATATTGCTGTGAGTATTTGTGTTTATTTTGGCACATAGAAGTAACCCCATGTCAGCTATTTAAATCTTGCAAAATTAGGTGTCGTTCTCTGAAAAAGCTGTGAGTTTGTTATTTTGGAAAATATTTGCAAAATGTCTTTTTTTGGAACCATAAATATCATCTGAAAAAACACCATAACTGTAATAAATTAGATTCTTTTCTCCCACACTGTATACCAGGGACCTGTTGGAGGCACGGGGGCGGTGTTTGGAACAGGGGTTATGGAAGGCATAGGAATGGTTGAGGGGCCTCGCCAGCCGCTGTCCCGCTCTCTGCCTGGTGGGAAAAACCCAGTTTCTATTCTAATGGAGTACAGCCAGCGCACTGGGAACCCCATCGAGTTCATCATCACTGGTCAGGAAGGACCACCACATGATCCACGGTAATCACTTCTACACCCACATCTGGCTCTGGACACTTCTCTTCCCTGCACCCTTTGGTTCCTTTGGTTCTTAGATCGAGTTCCTCCATGGTCACACAGTGTTTCCTAAGGGAAGCAGTTGATCAGCTATTTCTGTCCAAGATGGCCTCAATACTGCAGTCTGCTGACAAAGACACAAAACCTTCTTTGTCCATCCCTCTGTCTTGCTCTTTACTGCTCCTTCTTTTTGTAAGTCATCCCTAAAGGCAGATGGGAGATGCAACATTAACTCGTGTTTTGCTCCCAGTCCTTTCCTCAAACACTGCTCCTGTCTGTCTTGGTTGCTGGTGCACCACGGGCACTGCTGGTACTCTTTCTCTCTGATATGTCTGTCACTCTCTAATTGTGGAAAATCTCAGATCTGGGAAAGCAACCCACTGAAGTACATGATCATCTTTGATCCCTACATCACCTCTGAGCTCCTGAAAATATGCGGGTTTTTTATCCCTCCATACTTTGTTCCTTCCCTGTTTTGTACGCAGGTTCATGTACAGGGTGAAGGTCGGGGAGAGCTTGTGTGCAGAGGCCTCAGCCCCGAGTAAAAAGGCAGCCCGTCAACTGGCTGCTGAGGAGGCAGTCAAAGAATTAATGGCCGATGGGAGACTGCAGCTCAATAAGGTGAGGAGGGAGTGGCAGAGGTTAAAGCAAGCTGTTCAGATGGAAGGACAGGGAAGGAATTGCCATTCCCCAAGGGGGGAGAGAGGATTTTAGACATCAGCTGGTCCCTCAGGCTGAAAGAAGAGATTTTGTCGTTTCTGTCACACCGTTTTCCTCACTCTGTTCAGTTCCATCATATCTTTCTCTCTGCTGTTTTTTTTAACCATTATATCTCTCTCCACCCTCCAGCCGCAGCTACCCATCGGCTCATCAAGTGACAGTGAGGGCAGTGGCTCTGGAACAACATGCCCCTCTTTGCCCCCTCTGACAGCAGATGAGTTGCGTGCAGCTCATGAGGCAGGCGTGGGGGACCTGATCAACCACCTGAACAACAACGCTGTGTCAGGGCTGCTGGAGTATGCCAGAGCCCGAGGCTTTGCTGCTGAGATCCGCCTGGTGGGCCAGGCTGGGCCGCCACATGAGCCCAAGTATGTGTTAAATACAAAAACACAAACAGAAATCCACACAATGGATAAAACCTCATCCTCCCTATAGTGCTTAATGTCACTGAAAACGCTACATATTTTGTGTGGGAGTGTGGGAACCTTGCCATCTTCTCCTCTGATCACCTTTCTCTCTTCCCTCCTACTCAGGTTTACCTACCAGGCCAAACTGGGTGGACGCTGGTTCCCTCCCGTCTGTGCATCCAACAAGAAGCAGGGAAAACAGGAAGCGGCAGATGCTGCTCTGAGGGTTCTGATTGGAGAGGCAGAGAGGGCAGCTCGCACCGGGGAACTCATCCCAGCCGAGGTATCAGTTCATTACATTTACTTTATCTGTTATCATAATTTTTTCCACAGTGCAATATTTTATGCTGATTTTTAATTGGTTTCCATGTAAGCTTGAGTAACCCTAATTTCCTTTCTATTTTGTCTTTCCTGTCATCCATGCCCCCCTCTCCCTAGCTTCCTGTGAGTGGCAGCACTTTGCATGACCAGATAGCGATGTTGAGTCACCAGCGGTTCAACGCCCTGACCACGCGCATCCAGCACAGCCTTCTGGGACGCAAGATCCTGGCCACCATCGTCATGAGAAGGGGGGAGGGGCTTGGGACTGTTGTCAGCCTGGGCACTGGTATATCTAAGCTGTGACTTTTAGTGAATGTCAATGAGGCACAGGGAAGTGAAATGGTAACGGGAAGTAAAATGAATGGTGTAAGAAGTGGCAAATAAGGACTAACATCTGTTTTATTGTCAAAAGAGGAATGTTTTTGCACCGTCTCAGTGCTTGCAAGGTGCAGAGAAGTTCATGGATTTCGGTGCTCAGATGAAGCCACTGTCAGAAAGCTACCTAAAACAGAACTAGGTCACCTCTGAACCGAGAGACGCTACGTTGTTGTTCTTTGACATTGAATTTGTCTCATGTTTTTCCACCAGGGAATCGCTGTGTTAAAGGAGAGGAGCTCAGCCTTAAAGGGGACACTGTTAATGACTGCCATGCAGAAATCATCTCCAGAAGGGGATTTGTTCGGTAGAAATATAATTTGTTCTTTTATCAATTTTTTCTCCCCCAGTTCTAAAAATACCCGTCTTTTCTCTCAGACCCAATCAACAGGACATTATTTATAAGTCTTGTCTCGCCGTCATCTCCCTTCCTCTCAGGTTTCTGTACAGTGAGCTGCTGAGGCACTGCGATGGAGCAGACGACAGTATATTTGAACCGGCTGAGGAAAACAAACTCCGGATCAAATCTGACATCACCTTTCACCTCTATATCAGGTAGGAGTATCAGATGCTTTCTTTCTCATCCTTCCACTCCCCCTAGCCTCTCGCTTTCCCTCTCCTCTTCCTGCACATTTGTCAGATACATCAATATTGTGTTTTTGGATCAATACTTTTCCCTTTTACTCGCCATGCCATTTTGGTATGTGTTACAGCATGTATCAATATGTCATTTCCTATTTTTTCTAAGCACGGCACCATGTGGGGACGGGGCTTTGTTTGACAAGTCATGCAGTGAGACGGGGGATGAGGTAGAGGGCCACCAGCCTCTGTTTGAGAATGCCAAGCAGGGCAAGCTCCGCACCAAAGTGGAGAACGGTGAGAAATGACGCCCACGTGCATATCTCTCATTCAGGGACACAGTCGTATATCAGTGTCATGCATGGTTACACACGATTCCACAAAAAGGTCTGTAAACATGAACTGTAACCTTTGTCTGTCTGTGTCTGTGTGTGTTTGTGGTGTCATGCCAGGTGAGGGCACCATCCCTGTGGAGTCAAGTGCCATTGTGCCCACCTGGGATGGCATCCAACATGGTGAGAGACTGCGAACCATGAGCTGCAGCGATAAGATCCTGCGCTGGAATGTGCTGGGCCTGCAGGGGGCGCTGCTGACTCACTTCCTGCATCCCATCTACTTGAAGTCCATCACGCTCGGTAAGAAATCCTGTTACAGGGACATTGTTACTCTGCTGTAGATGCAGAAGAGATAATGTGGCATAAATCGACATCAAAATGTATAGACTTCTTAGTGCAGCCCCACATCACTTTCATGTGGCCTCTTGTGTGAAATGTTTTCTTCTCTTAGGCTATCTGTACAGCCACGGGCACCTGACACGAGCTGTTTGTTGTCGACTGGCCAGAGACGGAGATGCCTTCGCCCAGAGCCTCTCTCCTCCCTTCACACTCAACCACCCAGAGGTACCAGTGCACATTATGTGTTCATCAGTTTACTTGACCCATATATCTGCACTGTTTGTCTTTTTTTGTTACAAGCTTAGTTTGAGGGTATCTTTGTAGAAATTCACAGTGTTTGTAATTCTTTGTTTCTTGTTGCCATGGTTGACCTTTTGTGTGTGTGCTGTAGCAGTATAACAATACATGTAGAGGACAATTGAGAAAAAAGTAAGTTATGATGGAGAAAGTGCTCATTTAGACAAGCACAGCTTCTGTAGGTCACATTTACATGACCTGAGAAATAGCTGGCACCCATTTCAGCATGTTTTTAAATTTTGGACCAGCTCTGAGGCCAATTTCATGTCCTTCATTTGAGCATCAGTGAAATTTGTTGAAATTTCCTTCCCTAATTGACACCGTGTGATGCCGCATCACACTGACACATGCATTACACAACCCATCTTTCATGCTCTGTTTAGAATTGCTGACTCACATCTCTGGGCTAAATTATCCTAATTAAACAAAATATACTTTCTCTCCCCCTCTCCTTCTCCCACACCACCTGGTTGCACTGTAGGTGGGCAGGGTGAGTGTGTACGACTCAACACGTCACACAGGGAAGACCAAGGAGTCCAGTGTGAACTGGAGCTATCCAGACCAACTCAGTGTGGAGGTGCTGGATGGAACCAAAGGCAAGCTGGATGGGTAAGTTGTAAGCAAAAAATAACCTAATTAAATCCTGTCACTCCTGATAAACAGCCATGCTCTGTTAACCTTTTGGATTGCTACAGTAATCATTATTGACGGAAAATAATGCTGGTTGTTGTGTTTTTCTTCCCCTTCCTACTGTGACTAACAGTAACGTTCTATTACTCCCCCGAAACTTCAAGACAATCCTTTCTCTGAAGCATAAATTTTGAATTGAAATTGACTTACCCAGTAGGGCTAAACGATTTAGTAAAAAAATCATATTGCAGTTAATTTTACAGATATTGCAATTGCAATATGATTCATGATTTTAGAAGAACTGATAATTTTTGCATTATAATCATTTTCAATGAAAAAGCTATTAAAATGATCATGGTGCGATTTTGCTAAGGTCTGTACCAAACCAGCATGTTTTCTTACATCTGGAATATGCAGTTTGTGGGCCAGGGTATCTCTGAAGAAATAATACTTACAATAATGTTTTATCAGACATTTTTACTTCATCAAAATACAGCAGCTCCTGCAATCTGGACATTGCATCTGGCCGTGGTGCGATTTTGGTAATATCTCAATTAATTGTTCAGCCCTATAACTCAGTAGTTTTGTATGCCAACAAAATGCATCTAAAATACATTCCAGAGATGCCATTTGTCATGTGTATGAGTTATTGATCATTGTGACAGTGATTGAACAACCGTATCACTGCAACAATATTTGTTTGGAGTTTGCAGCCTGAAGAGGAATTGGGAGATGATCAGAAATGCATAAATGGAGCCCATGTCGCTCAGGCAGTTTGTCTGAAGTCTGTCTGAACTACTGGTTAACACTGCGTCTCTTATGACAAACATGAGATGTTGGAAAATATTCAAGACCCCATGAACTGTCATCTTACTTTCTTAATTTTACATATTTCCTTTCTAAAAGCGGAGGGATCATTCAGTAGTTTAAACCAATAGGACATTAGGGAGAGAAATACTCTTTAATTTGAAGAGACTGATGTAGGGGCATTTGTTTTTATTTTTGTTTTGTTTTGTTTTGTTTTGTCTGGGTTGAAATTATTATTTACACCTACTGGAGTAGCATGTCAGTCACCATTAAATATAAACGGTTTCCAGGAGGATCAAGTAATTGGAGTTCAATTCATGGTGACTTTTTCAGTCAGCTTTTTTGTTATAATGGTATTCAAGACACAAATGAGCTGAAGATTCTTGACTGCAGCATTGGTTCATTTTAGGTACTCCTAAATGCTTTACTGTTGTCATTGAGAGTTGTCAGGCAAGAACAAGCTGATTATGAAGCGGTGAAAAAGCACCCAAAACGGTGAACAGCAGGCACTCCTGTAAACTAACAAGCAGACGTGGCAAGATGGAAAGAGAAATGTATGGTGCTTGTTTGCTACACTGCGATTATCCACAAGCCTCAGTCTTGTCTTATCAACACTCGGCTAAAGAGCCTTCTGTCTCACCTCCAGGCACAAACTGGACGTGTCCCGAGTGTCCAAGTCGAACCTGTTTCGTCTGTTCCGCTCTCTGTGCCAGCGGTGTGGCCGCGCCGACCTCCTCACCCTGCCCTCCTACGCTCAGGCCAAGATGTCAGCCCTGGCCTTCCAGCTGGCCAAGCAGCAGTTCTTCCAGGCCCTCAATGTCCACGGCTACGGAGCCTGGATTGGCAAGCCACTGGAGGAGAAGAGCTTCGAGGCGGCAGAGGGGAACGGGAACAATGGAGGAAGTGTCCCCGCAGGATACAGCGGCAACAAAAATGGGGGAGTGACAGAGACCAAGAAAGAGGAGGCTTAGAGTGGTGCAGGACGAAAGGAGGGGATGGTATGAATATGTGGAGGGCAGGGGCAGATGGGATGGGTACACGGGGAGAAAAAGAAAAAACAGAGGGACAGTGAATGGACGTGTTTTCAGCAGCCAGCAATGTATTTTGCTTTGGAACGGGGTCAGAGGCCTCGTCGAGGGAGTGATGGAAGGACAGGAAGACAGCAGTGGTAAGCCCTAAGGATGGGGGGTGGGAGGGGTGGGGTCATGGTGGCAAGACGGAGTCAGGGACGGGGTATGAAAAGGAGACATAATGTGTGTGAAAATAAACCAACTTCTGATATGACCAAGAGAAAACATGGGATTTTTTCAACAGAGATCTTTTTTAAATTGCAGTATAGAATCCAAATTCTCACCCCGGACAGATGTCATGCATAAACGTGGAAAATGGCCCTCACCCGGTGCAGCCTCAGATTCCAGTGTATATAGGAAGCACATCAATGCCAACTTTTTCTCTGATTGGTGACTAGCCAAATGTTCACTGTCCAACATGTGAGCCTTTAGCTCCCTTAGTACGTTGTCTTAGTCCTCATTCAGACTTGGATCCCTTTCTGATCAAAACCAGCTCTGTAAGTTTTGAAATTAGCACACACCTCCTCAGCCGTCCATCCATTCACATGTTGATGCCATGATCTCCATTAGCACAGCATATGTCACTGCGCCCCTCTGAGCCATCCCAGTTTCTCTGCTTTTTTAATAAAATTACTGATGTCAACTACAAGAAGTACAATATTTCTGTTCTTATTGCCTGTTTTTATGTTAACATATATATCTTTTATCTTCGGTTCTCTCACGTAGGTCATCACTAGCTGGCCATGCTCGGAGTCCTAGAACATCTGAACGTTTGAGATGTCCCGCTTAAGTTACTTACCGATATTGTTCATGTTTTAAAACGGTATTTATGTCGTTTTTGTTCTTTGTTCTTGTTCTTTTTTAATGTGCTCCCAGGCTTTCCTGCATGGCTAGCTCTTGAGGACCTCCAGTGATATGAACAGTTTTGTCGTCTAATGAGACAATAAATTCAGACTTTTGTTGATTTGTTTAAGGTCTGATGGATGATGCAATATATACATTATGTACATACAAATACACAAACACACAGATGTATATGCAAATGAGGGATACTTGACTATATGCAGTATATATGTCTGTGTGTGTATGTATATGTATATATTTCATGTATATATTTTGTAAATCATATCTGAAATTGATTTTGTATTTTTTTTCTGTGATGTTTTAACTTATGCAATAAAATATGCTGTTTTTTTTACCAATGGAAAGTCTTGGAAAAAATTAAACATTAAAAGAGCAGCTATGTTCAGCAGAGTGTTGCGCTCACAGCAGTTTCTTCCAGACATCAGAGTCGGTTTCATCCGAATGAATGGATTCAAATGAAACGCCCAAATCAGGGCAGGCACAGAGAGATTCAGCACTTTTAATTAGAATATTTATACACCATCTGTTTATATCTCTCTCTGCAGAAGTACACTGCTTTCACATAAACAGAAATTCTGCTCTCTCTTAATTCCACAGGCAGAGCGAGGGTTTTGAGTATGTGTGTATTAGGGATTCCCGCACGCAAACACTCTTCATTCATGGCAAAGATTTCATATGCTGAAAGTGACTTTGTATGCCACTCTGAGGATGCCTATTTTTACATCAGAAGCTTCTTGCCTTTGGGCGTTTGGTGTGCATGTCCTGTCTGCCTCCGCCCAGCATGGGAGACCGGTGCAGTGCTCGAACAAAACAGCAGATGGAGACAGTCCAGCACCTTAAGGCCCAGGGGCTGTGTGGATATGTATGTGTATCTGTGTTTGTGTTTCTGTGTGTGTGCGTGCATGCATGTGAAACAGGCAACATGAGATCAGCCCCAGGTGACCTGTTAGTCATGGCAAAGGCTAGACACAATCTGTGGGGAGATTTTCCTTATCAGTAAGTGTGCAGCGCTAATGGTTATCTCCTCATATACAGCGGCACATTATAGCAGGATTTGGGTTCATGTTGAGGCAATTACACAGCTATTTCTGAATTTGGAACAACACTTGAAGCATATGAAAATTGGCTCACTCTGCTTTCCTTATCAGGCTTGTGTAGGTTCGTGTTTGCATATGTGCGCACACATGGAGATACACGTTAACCAAACAATCTACTTGTAACTGTGGGAGAACACATCAGCTAGGATCTCTTGAGCTGTCAGTGGGATTCGTTCTCAGCCAGTCGTTCCAATCCAATCAACGTACATTTGTAAGGTAGGAGGGTGGGATTAATGATAAATGGTGAAGAGTAAAGTGTAATGGAGGGAATGCTGGAGGAGTGGAGTGAGTGTGGAGGGTGGGGTGAGGCTGAGAGGAGTTGCTTGGTGCATAGAATGAAATATTAGTCCAGACCAAAGGGCTTAAATGAGCCAATCGATGCTCTCCTATGGAAATAAATGAGAAAGGGGAAAGGACGGAATACATGAAAGCAGTGCAGGAAGAGAAATGGCTTGAGAGAACAGCTAAACAAACGAAGAAGAGGAGTCCAGGACAAGTTTATAATGGCCACCAATGGTGGGGAGAAAGGGAGAGCGAGAGATCAGTGAGGCCGCAGGGAAAAAAGCAAAGACAACAATGTTGAAGTGACATGGAGGGAAAGTGTATGAATGGAAATCTGGCAGTGTCACTTTAGCTGACAGATAGCAGACAGCTGACTAAGGAATACTGTGCAAGCATCTCAGACACACAGACATACACACACCACCCCCGCATACACTTTGCCATCTCATGCTGACACTGTGAAACTCCAGTTAGCCTCTGAACTCCTCAAACACTTCAGTATTAGTAGTGTGACAGCTGCACACACTTGCAAGCGCACTTAACCAATTGCCTCCTCAACCAGGAAGTGATGATGCCCTGCACATTTGCACGTACAATTTGGCATTCCTTCACACACATTTGTGCACTGTATTTTGGAGTCTTACAGAGACAACAACTGCAAAAAATTAAGAGTTTTATTTCAGCTTCATTCAACATCCATTTTGGAGAAATTTTGCTACCTGAAATTCATCATTTAACACTTAAAAATGCAGATATCTGTCCTCACAAACAACTACTTTGTAAGTAAGTCTTAAGATGGCTCATAAAAATGGCAGCACATTAAGTATTATACATTGTGCCAGCAATCTTTCCTGTAAGAGCCTTTGTTTCCAAATGTCTGATGTCTGATTTTGTAATGACATAACATACATCATCATACACATATTACAGATTCTGACCTCGCCCTACCCTCAGTTATTACATAATCACAGTTGAAACAATTGAATTTATGATTTAAGATTGTTTCACTGCTGCCTCCCCTATGTTTTTGTTATTAGTGTATGTTTTGCACGGTGCCTTTAAGAGACAAGTAAACTGATGACTGGGTTTTAATTTGGAAATATCCATTTCATTTTTTAATCACCAGCAGATCCATTTCCCAATGCACAGATCCTTTTTGCATGCCAGTGGCTGCAAGAGCTGGCAACAACAGCTCTGTTAATAAAGCAGTGTTACTTTAATCTTCGACAACACCGTTGGACTGACAGGGTATGCCATCGACTATATCAGTTCATTAGATGAGGATTCTCCCTGAATCTACCATAATTTCACCATTCCTGTGAGCATGTTTAGTTTTGCTACTCTAAAGCTGTGCCGGTCTAATCTTAAGTTGTGTGAGTGCATCTGTATAAATGTTTGTGCGTGCGCGTGTGTGCGTGCGTGTGCGTCTGTCCTTTCATTAAAAGGGCACAGTTGTTTGGAGGCGAGATGTTCTGCACTGCTGGCTCGCCACTTTAATGGGAGAGCGGACGCATTACCTGCAGCTTTCTGCCGGCCTCTCCATTCAATCCCTCCTTCTCTCCTGCTCATTCCTCTCTAGCTTTACCCCTCCATAGTCTTCTGTTCCTTCTATTTGATTAGTCTCTCTCAGACGGTTAGATCAGAGTGCTGTTTGCTGTGTGGAGATCCATCTGCATACAGTGGTCGGCTTAGGCTGTGGGTTAGCCCACACAGCACCCAGGGCCCTAATGCAATCTGTGCCATTAGGATACGATGGAGCCAGTGTAGGGCAACGATTAAAGAGTGTCTGATAGAGTGGGGCCAGCCTAGTGGTCTATTAAAAAGACCCATGCAGCTATGCAATGCACTTTCTCATCACTTCTCCTCTGACACAGGCCTATATCATAAATATGTTCAACAACGGACGTCTGCTTGCGTGAAACAGAAAAATTTGCAGCCAGGCCCCTTTTTTCATTTCCTAACTGAATATAATCCTGTCAGTGAATGTTTTGTGTTGGAGGGAGTCTTCATTTTGCTTGCAAAGGTTAAGAGGATGCAAAGGGAAAAGAGGGCAACACTGGTGCATCTTTGCTGAAAGGTTAGACATTGTATAATGCAGGGATCTATAAATGAGTAATAGCAAATAAGTGGATGGGTTTGGAAGAAAGGCTAAATTAGAAGAGACGATGTTGGGAATGCATTGATTGCTATTGATGTGTGTGTGTGTGTGTGTGTGTGTGTGTGTGTGTGTGTGTGTGCATGTCTGTTGGGGGTGGGGGGTTCCTTCTGATCTTAATCAATTCTTCTCTCCCGTTTCTCTCCCTCCATGAGGCTCCCTTTCTCTATCCACCCGTTACGCATTACTCTCTCTCTCTCTCTCTCTCTCTCTCTCTCTCTCTCCCTCTATTTCCTCCCCCGCCCACCCGCCTGTTGTGTCACTTAGAAGTTTGATATGATTTATATCATTTCCTGTCAGTCAAGCATTTATGTGGCTTTGAACTCAGAGAGAGAGAGGAAGAAGGGAGATAGAGAGAGAGAGAGATCAGATGGAGTGAGAATTCATCTGTATACTACAGCGTTGGCATAGCAACTGCCATCCCGGTTATTATTCCTCTATGTATTCTATTATTCACTTTCCCGTTCACATCTCTCTCACACCATACATCTGACATACCCTTCAGGGCAGCACTATGGGCTAACCTTTGCAATTCAATGGGCCCATCATTTGTTCTGTCCGTCGCTCCCTCCTGCTTTCATTGCTCCAATCTCCCCATCTTTCTTTGCTGCCCGCTAACCTTTGTCGACAATATTAAGACCTGTAAAAGATATACTGCATGGCCTGCCACCGTTATGACCTGCCATTTTCTGTCAATCCACATGTCCCTCTAGGGGCCCAGCACCCCTTTTGCCATTTTCCATCCTTCATTGTGTTGTATTGTATTCGTCAAATCTCCCTCTCTCACTCCCCTCTCTGTGTTGTGCCTTAGTGGCTTGACACTTACAAAGAAAATATACTGCCCAAGTATTTGGGTCCAGATAATCATTCTTTTCCCTTATATAGTTCAGCCTTCTTAGTGTAAAAAATGGTGATAAAACACAAAGAAGGAGGCAAATAAACTGACTGTATAGGTGAGATTAAAACCCCGAGGGAATCACAGAAATTCCCCCTAACTACACACACACACACACACACACACACACACACACAGAGAGATTCGCTATTCTTGCTCTCACTCTGTCCCACCATTTCCTCTCCATGCACTGTCCCCTGTAAAGTTGGAGGAACAGCTGTGCTGTGATGGTGCCACTCTGACCTCTGACCTTTCCCCGGGCCTTTATAAAGAATTTAGAGCTTGTTGAACCAGCCTCTCTCTATCACTGACCCATCACAAAATCTGCCCAAGGCAGCATCAACACATTAGGCCTACTGCAGTTTTCCTCCGCTTACTGGAAAAACTATTGCAATACTATATTAAATGTGGAGAATCCTGTGTTTATTCCTATGTTAAAAATAGAGAATTGAGAGAATTTTATAAATACACCCTAAAATCAGAGCACATGTCTCTTTGAACATATACGTACTCGACTCGCCGCCTCCTCTCTCTCTCTCTCTCTCTCTCTCTCTCACACACACACACACACACACACACACGCATACACACGTTATCTTTGCCTCTCTCTCGATCATATTAACTTCTGTGCGACTGGCCATTCTGTGTGACTTCAGAGGGGTTGACATATGGCTGGCACTGTATAAATCATTGGGAACCATCCTCCAGACATGATTTGCTTTATTGATGTCTGTCAGATTGTGTAATCACAAGATATGCCTACCTATTATAAAGGAGATATTCTGTTATAATCCGCTCCCACACAATTCCACGTCGAGTGCTCATCCGATTAAAAGTGCTCGCAACGCGCCCGGAAAACCGGGCCGATTAATGGAACAGGTAGAATAGTCTAATTACCTAGGATTATGTAGCCTAGACTGTATATGATTGTAATTATAGACTGAATAAAATCAATAGGCTACAGTAGGCTACAGGGCATATCAGGAAACCCCTGACGAAAAATCACTACAATTTTCTTGTAATATTACTATATTTTCTCTGATATTAATTTTTTTTTTTTAGATGACTTTAATTGCTTTTCACACGAGGCTTTTTAGCCTTTAGGGTATGCTATTAATTTTTAGAGGCTATTCCTCGATTCCCCTATGTCAGCTGAACATTTTTAAAGGTAGATTCGTTCAAATAACGGAGAGAGCTCGGCGCTCAGACCCGTCTTGAGTGAAGCGCGCAACTTGTCGGCCTTTTCCCAGCCCGCAGCTGGAAGCGCAAACAGAGAGGAGCGCCACGCCGCTCCTGCCGCCTCCACCGCCGCTCCACTCTTTCTCACCATATGTTTGCTGGTTTCTTGTAGCCTCAGGCCTAATTAGCCATACTATGTTTTTTTTTTTTTTTTTTTTAATGAAATAAACGGAGCCTTGGTTCTAAATGGGAATACTTGTCAAAGTTATTTTTGAATGCCAATGCTTTGATCATCTGGGTTAGTACCCAGTTAGAGCATCCTAGCGGACCCGACCAAATTTACAACCGAGTCTTCTCTGAGATATAGCAGGATCACATCTTTCCTGAGGCTATAGCAAAAATAACCACCATATTACCTGAGTACAAGAAATTTGACATTTGTTTGGCAGCTAAGCGACATCTTACAAGTCTTACCACCTGTTTCCAGCGCTTATTTCGTTTTCTGATTCTGTCCAATGGGAATGAACGATAGGGTTGGAGGCGGAGAGAGAGGGGGAGAGAAGTTGGAGAGAGTGAGAGACGGATCCGGGGAGACAGTGAGCTCTAGATTGAGTGCAAGTCGGTGGAGTCACATTAAATCACAGACTACATTGATCATCTGAGGACTATTACTTGACTTCCAGCTTTGCGTTTTTTTTTTTTTTTCTCGTTCGCCTGCTCTTGAGTGTTGTCGCACATTTTTGTCAGCAGCCACAGGTTGAACGTTTTAATCCAGTCATGACCATGGGCGATTTTTTCTTATTTCTTATCGATGGTCATTGACAGGATCGAAATGGGTACCATCGATAGATCACTGACTGAAAAAGCAAGAAATTGATGATATCAAGTGAACGCTGAAGGACCCAATTTCTGGGGAAGAAGCGGGTAATTTCGAGAAACAGTCTTTTTATGAGAGAGAGCGAAGCGAGAGCTGATGGGATGGCCGTGACAACATGAAAAAGAAAAAGTGTGGTGGTCTATTTTCATGCTGCCTGTGATTCAACACAACTAACCTGGGGGACAGAGACTGAGAGAGAAGAGGTAGGAGGTATGTAGAAAAACAGACAAGGAGGAGGGGGGGGGGCGTGAAGGTGTTTGCTTATATCATACTGAAAGTAGGTTATTGTTTTAGGATCAATCACAAGGAACATTTGAGCTCTCACCAATGCAAGCCACATATGGTTCACTGAGGCACACACAGTGACAGTTCTTCCCATGGCATCAAAATTGCTGGGAAAAAAATTATCATACTGTGGTCTCAGAGCCTGATCTCATTGCATGGTGTAAAGCCGGAGGATTTGCACCATCCTCCCAGCTAACAACAATGTAACACAGATGACATTTGTATGACAGATTGCTGGAAGGGGAAGGAGAGGACACTGGCAGAGAGAGAGAGTGTGTGTGTGAGAGAGAGAACATGAACAGAGTGATTGAGACGGGCTGGAGAGTTGACTCAAATGTCACTCAAGAAATAACATATTCCTTAATTATGGTCACTTTCCTTCACTGTTACCCCTCATTACCAAATGTGTTTGTCTTCCTCTGTTTTTGCAGTTCTTTCTTCCTCCTCATTCCTTTTAACTTACCATTATCCATCACAGCACTCTCCCTCCCCACCTGCGATCTACCTTTCTAGCTCCGTCTTGGTTACTATACCTCATGGTCACTAGACTGTTTCTTGCTATCTGCCCTTTGATTTTGTATCGTGTGGCATGTCTTCATAGGTCCTCTCTTTTCTTTGTGTTTTTGTGTTGATGTGAAGACAGGTGCGTTTCCATCGCAGCCCTGACCATGGAGCCTCCCCCCTCTCTGAGCCTGGCTCTTCTGGGAGGGAGCGAGGACGAGGACCAGCGCTTCCCTCTTCCCCTAGGAAGTATGCCCCATCCCTCCATTACTGGCAACTATCCAGGATCAAACCACTCCAACCACATGGGAGGATCCAGCCTCGACCGTCTGAATGGCAGCACCCCGTCCCCATCCCCTGCCACACCCAGCCTGCTTCCAGCATCGCTACCCAAGCTACCCCTGTCCTCCTCCGGAGCGCAACCTCTGCCACCTCCCATCCCCAACGCCCTGCACCCCACCAGCACCCCGCTCTCCTCCTGCCTGGGCTCTCAGCACAGCCTGAGTGGAGACAACTCCCCAGTCTACAACGCCCTCTTCTACTCCTCCCACTCGCCCTCCATGGAGCGAGAGAGGGAGAGAGAGCGGGACAGGGACAGAGACAGGGACAGGGATAGGGATAGGGAGAGGGAGAGGGAGAGGGAGAGAGATAGAGGCTGCAAACACAGACAGGCCAGCCCTCTGGTTCATCGCAGGGACAGTAACCCCTTCACAGAGATTGCCATGAGTTCCTGTAAGTACACCGGGGGAGTCATGAAGCCCCTGAGCCGCCTCAGCGCCTCGCGCAGAAACCTCATCGAATCAGACAGCAGCAGCGAAACCAAAGAGGGTGGTGTTTCAGCTGTCGCTGGAGCAACAGCCACTGGGGGGCGAGATCGGGAGCGAGAAGCCCCTCCTCCCTCTTCTGCGGCCCAGTCTTCTACCAATCAACCCCCAGTCCAGAACCCTCCAGAGATTGTGATTTCATCCAAAGAAGACTCACCGTACGCCAGGGGTTATGACATCACCGACTCCTCATCCAACCAGATGTCCATTTACCACCAGAACCACGCGTTGGTAGAGAGCAGGCGAGCGCTGAGCGGGTCAGGGGGCGTTGGAGCTGGGGGCGTTGGCAGCAGGCAGGGAGGTGTGGGGGCAGCAGGCACCGGAGCCAGGGGCAGCACCTCCAAAGCATCCAAACGGAAGAACCAAAACATTGGTTATAAACTGGGCCATCGCAGAGCGCTGTTCGAGAAGAGGAAGAGGCTGAGTGACTACGCCCTCATCTTCGGAATGTTTGGCATCGTTGTCATGGTGATTGAGACGGAGCTGTCCTGGGGCGTGTACAACAAGGTGAGGAGGGGGGAGGGACCTGTGGCACTTAGCCTACATGACACCAAAGTGTCCAAGAAGCACAGTTCCTGAGTTTCATAGCTGTTGGTCCAGGTCGTCTCACATGTTTCGGGTACCAGACGGTTATGTAAGTTGTGTTTTAGCTGGAATCTCTTCAGCTGTCTTGGGTTGTTATGAACAAGTTACAGGCTATATGATGGCCGCTGGGCTGGGGCTAACTTCTGTCTCTTCCTAACTAAATTCCTGATTGCTATGCCCCGCTCAGTCTAACCAGCACCATGCCTAAGCTGTAAGAAGATTGTGTACTGTAATGGCTAGGCTTGGCTGCTTGTGGGTGATGTAATGCAATGATACAGAGGACATGGGGGGCAGATTATCAGTAGGAGGCCAGGATCTCATTTGTCTGTGTAATGGGGAGTGTAATAAGCTGAATCGGCCCCTGGCCACTATAGTCTGTTTATTTTGGTTGTGTGTGTGTGTGTGTGTGTGTGTTTGTGTGTATATGCTGTGGTCCAAGGATCGAGGGAATCTTGGAGCATGTTGTACTCACCTTCCTGATGTTATACTACTTTTTCTCTCTTTCCATCCTTTCTTTTGGTGTGGAAGCAATGACATATAGAGGGTTGGTTTACTTTGTCTAATAAGGTGGAAACATTAGTTCCACTTACCCAGCTTGTCATACATGGATCACTGATCATATGGGGACAGACCGGAAGAGTGCACAGATATCCAGGTAGCCTATTAGAATAGGGCAGCCAGTTGGGTGTGTCTTTCTGACAATCTTTCTGTAGACTGTGGTCTCTAGTTGATGCTGGTTCCTTGTCCGTGCTGTCACTGGTAGAAATATCTTTCCGTTCTGTTTTCTTCCAGTGACTTTGGTCGTTTTTTCCTTTGCATTTGTCTTCCTTCTGTCTGAGGATTGCTGTCTCAGGGATGCTGTGTCTTTTTTTTCTGTTTGTCCTGAAAATTCATGGTTTGATTTTCTCCTTCTCCTAGATTTCTCTTTGTCTTTCTTTTTCTCTTTTTTCCTTTCTTGATTTCATTTGCCCTCTTCTGTTTCCCCAAAGTAGACTGTCTGCACTTTTTATGCTCTCTCTCTTTGTCTGTCTCTTTCTATTTTAATTCCACATCTGTCTATTTTTTCTTTCTCTCCTCCCTTCTTTCTTTCTTTTTCTTTCTTTCTTTCTTTCTTTCTTTCTTTCTTTCTTTTTTCCCCTCACCCTTTCTCTCCCTCTGCTCCTCTGCTCTTCCAGTGGGCGTCAAACTGGGGGAGTGTGATCGGAAGAGAGAAGTGGCTGGGAGAGAAATGAAAGGCTGTAAAAGGAGAGAAAAAAAAGAGGCGATAATGAAAAGCCTGATTTAGGTTCTTAAAGCTCTGGGAAACTGCTGGGACTGAATAGTCAGTATTTTCGCCTGATGTCACAGTTGAGTGTTTTTTTTTTAAACAAATTTACTGAGGTTTGGCAGACCAGAGAGGCCATTCATTGGATCTAGACACTGTTTTTGGAGACATATGTGAAGCGTTGCTGCGGGTGGGAAGGGTGTGGATTGGCAGTTTTATCTGTAATCCGTTTATTTGGGCATACAACATTACGACATGTCACATGTAAGCAATTCACCACAGTATTTTCGATAGTTAAAAAACACTTCAAGTAGTGCTTTGATGTTGTTGAAACAATGGGTCCGCTCCATTGCCGGTTTTCACTGGTGATTTAAACTCCATTTAAAAACCTCACATGCCAGGGGACATACTGGTCGTGTGTAGGCTCGGCAAAAACAGTGAGTACATATAGTGATCATTTGTTTACTCAGCTGTCCAGTGTGCTGCCAGTAATGTGTTTGTTGCCGTCGGCTGACAGATAGCATTCTATTAAAATGGGTTTTCCTGCCTGTCCCACTACAGAATGAGTGGCGCACCAGCAGACCCAAAGTCTCACGGAGGAGCAGGTAGAATAGGACAAGTACCAGTATGTGCTAATCTATTGAACTTGAGGAAGACAAGTGTGAAGATGTATATCCACCATTGCAAAATCCACAATCGGCGTATAGGAGCAAATGATGAGAAGCCAACGTCAAGGTTGTCAAGAAACAGTTTGTTCGGGGTTTTTTTTTACATCAACTGTTAGTTAATTAACGGATGGTACATTAGCTTGGCTAACACCAGACTTTCGAGACCATCTCTAGAATCTTAAAAGGCTCTTTTGATATTGTCAGCCTATAAATCACCAAGTGGTCAGAGCTTCCAGGGAACATCCGGTTCCTTCACTTAAAAAACAAATAGGGTTTCGGTTTCTGTTTGCCAATCATTTTGTCCTTAAACTAGTGATTCTAGAAAGACCACAGAATGGATCTGTTACACGTGTTATTGACTTAATCTATTTTTAAATATTTGCTGCCAAACTAGGACAGACATGTTCAGAGACATTAACTTCAGTGTCAACTGCCGCAGTGCTAAGCTATCTAATTCCGGCACTTTCATTGCAGCTTAAAACTTGTTCAACACCAACCACATCAACAAATAAACACATCCATGCTGAGTGAAAGCTGTCAGCGTTGGATTTGGGCCTAGTTTGAAGCAGTAATTTTGCACCCTCATGGATTTCCCTGCTCTTTTGGCACAGCGATGGAATGGGAAGCTTTGTATCATTTTGGTGGTCTTTGTCTATTATCCAGATGATGATGGGACTGTGCTCTCCCAAACTGAAGGTGGCATTGGTTGCTGACTGGGTAACACAAACCACAATCATACGGCGTAACAAACTGAGGGGCGATGCACATCCAAAGCAACAATACCACTTCCAGATGAATGGATTTTGTCCAGACTGTCCTATGCAGTCCTCGTCAGCCAGGCTAATGTTACTTAGCCATAGTCACTGATTTGGTAGTAATGTTTTGCAAATTAAAAAAAAAAAAAAAAGAAGAAGAAGAAGAAGCATGAATTTAGCTATGTAATATCAATACAACATAAAAACAAAATGAACTCATCAGTGGTGGGGAGTAGTTCTGCTACATAATTAAGCAACTACTTATCTATTTGCATCTCCATCATTGAACAGGTGTATTCCAACTACAAGAGAGATTCTTCCTTGAGTGTCTTATCAACAGTGTTGTTTCACCATTTTTCACTGTTTGTACTGCTTATTTCCTTTGTCTTTATGGTGCTTTACTGAAGAAAAGGAAGTCAAAGTTAAGCTAGATTCGATAACCATGGCATGTAAAATAGCTTTGCATGATTTACAGTTTTTGTTTCCTTTTAGGACAATACATTTTTTTTTTTTTTCAGAATTAGTGATAAGCCAGAGAGTTAAATTTACATCATCAATGGCTTATAAAAAATAATTTTTAAATAGCAGTAGTAGAGACTGAGTAGTAAGATATTTTTTATTATCATTATTATGATTACAGATTTGGTTTGACTCCAACGGATAGTGGAGTCCCATCAGACAGTTCAAGCCCTCACTTAGATAATTGAGGTAGAAAGAAGCCCGCTGGTTGTTGTGAAAAATGGAGATTACAAGGATGAAAGAGAGATGGAAACAGGGATGAGTGGAGGAACAAGGCGAAATGAAGAGGTCCACGCAGTGCTTTATGGGGTGGGGGGGTTGCCTTGAATGATTTCATCTATTGATTATTGATAATCACTCTCCACCGCACACATACAGTATACTGACACACACACTGAAAATGGATGCTCCTCCTCTGAAGCGCTGTATTGTGTGCCATGTATTGACAGCTGTCTTTGAGAGGTGGTGTGAGAGCTAGTTGGGAAACTGAATAGGTCCGCATCATTTTTCATTATTGAATATACATATATATCTCCTCTTTCTCCTGGTGTCATTTGCACGCTCATTATCTATGTCCTGTTCACAGTTTCTGAGCACTTTCTGTCTCTGACCAATGGCCATAGACTAAATGTCATTGTATACTGTGTGCGCGCGCACGTGTGTGTGTGTGTCTGTGTGTGTGTCTGTGTGTACCAAATGTTGCTGCACTTGTTTCAGCAGGTCCAGCTGCTGTATCTTGTTTCCAAAAATAGAAATGAAGAATAAGAATGGAACTGAATAGGGCTTGAGGGGCTTTAAGGGGACAGAGAGGTTGGCAGAAAAGGACATTGTATTCATGACTGTGCAAGCAGCTGTATGTACAGTGAGTAAGCATATGTATATTCATGTTCAGAAACACGTTTCAAACCATGTCAGGGCATGTGGTGTAGCTTTAACGCAACTGAGCTGGAACTTCAGTGCCCACGTTTTGGGCGGGTAGGGTCCACAGGGAAATTTCCCTTTTGTTTCTCTCACAGACTTAAAAAAAAAATCAGTAGCCTATTTCAAGAATGTTACGGCTTGAATGGTTCCCAGTCCTCTACGAGGTGGATCATGAAGTTATTTATATTGATTCTGAAAAAAAAAAAAAAAATTGAAAAATGTGAAAAAGGGTAAGGTACGAGACTGTGTACATATTGTATTTTAAGAGAGAAAAACACACTCATCCCTAACCCTCAGCCCTGCTGATAGTCCTCTCCTTATACCTAAAAAAAAAAAAAAAACACCAAACACCAAATATCTAAAATCATGCTAGCAATGACAAATGAAAAATTTCTCCGTATGGACTGTCAGGCACACCGATCACCATGGTAGCAGTTCTCTGATTGGTAGAAGATTGGCCACACATAGACACAAACACTGCACCAAACACATGATCCCCCTCAGGCTGCCACCTGGTGGACATAATTATCACATACTTTTGGAACCCTACTTGCCAGCTCTATACACAGGTGAGATTTTCTATTCTATTGCAGCTGGTATTGAGAGTTACAATAAAAACCAAATTCAAAACAAGAATGAGTCCATGATCAAGGCCACTTTTCAGACCAATAAAAGTTGACTTGGTGCAGATAAAGCCATATAAAACTTTGAATGTTATGATAATGCTATGCAGCACTAAAGACAGTGGCTCTAAATTCTTGGGGATGTCCAATAAAATTTGCTGAGTCTGCCTAGATTGTGCAAAGAGAATAGCAGATTATGAAATAAATAATGAATCTGAAATAATTTAATTTGGTCCTAGACAGAGATGCAAGCTCACACAAAAGCTATCCAAGAAAAATGAGGTCCAAAACTAAGGCACAAACCATGGCTCTCAAATTGCTACCATAATTCATCTTGAGTCCAAGACCTGTTTTTAGAGGTTCAGCACCATATCATACTATATTTGTATCACTGAAGTTTCTGCTGCCTCTTTGCATGCTCAGCTCCTTCAGCCTAACGTCACTGTGTGACCCCGGGACCTTGACATCTCAGATGTTAACAGCAGCTACAACGGTTCCCACCCAAAAACACTTTATGAGCTTCTATTATTGATTTTATGTGGTGGCCGGTTAAGGAGAGTCCTTGTCAAACACGTGTTTCTGTATGAGAATAACTGAGACCCTAAGACACCTGGGACCTTAGCATGTGGCCTGTCACTTCCAGATCACTAGATCATTTCACCAAAGGCCAGCGTGGCCCCTCAGGGCCCGTGTTTCACGCCACCTTTTGGGCCTGTGATGGAACACAGTTATTCTGAGGGAGCGCACAGCTGTTGTCGACTTCACCTGTCACACTGTCAATAGACATGCTTGACACTTTAACATAGAAATGACAGAGAGAGGGAAAGAGAGAGAGAGGGAGAGAGAGAGAGAGAGAGAGAGGAAGAGAGAGAGAGGAGAGATGAGGTATCATGTGTGAGCATGTACCCATTTGCTGTTTCTCACCGGGGGTCCGTGTTGATTACACCATCCAGGTTTCACAACTTACCAGGTGGTTATCACTCGCTCCCTCTCTTCCCTTTCCTCCCTCCCTTCACTTCTTTCCTCATCTCACGCAGCTGAAGTGTTTATGTTCCTTCCCTGGTGAGTCTTAAATACGTCTCCGTTTCCCCAAGGGGGTCATTGCCATCTCAGCTGGCTTACAACATCTCCCCGAGTCCCCACACAGTCACCGCACTACCTCCATATCCCCCTCCACCCCCCTCTCCACTATCCACTGTGATGACATTTCTCACAGACATTTAGTAGGAGACCTTTCCAGACCTTTCTCTGCACGGCCACTTACAGTGGCTGCATGCTGGTATTCAGACAGCGCACAAGGATCATCAGGGAATTAAACCCACCTACTGCCACCATATTCTCTAAAGGAGCCATCAGCCATCTCAGCACTTCTGCTTTGCTCTACGACCCCCCCCCCCCCCCAACATTCACTTCCTCTCCTCTCTTCTTCCACTCTCCCCCTCCTCCTCCTCCTCATCTCTTTTCCTGCGCTCCACTCTTCCACTCTCCCTTCATCTTCTAGATCACAGTCTTCTAAGAGATAGTGGGTCCCACAGGCCTTGATAATAACATATGGTACAAATACATTTCATTCTGTCTAACATGGTCATGTTACCTCTCTCTCTCTCTCTCTCTCTCTCTCTCTCTCTCTCTCTCTCTCTGTGTGATGGTGTGTGTGTGTGTGTCATGTGGGCAGGTGTGGGCACACATGGGTGTGTTAGGAGACTTGCATCAGCCACCTGGTAGTGTAAACATTCACGTCACAGAGTGTATGTCGGTTCCTCTGTGTATGCACATATGGATTGTATAGCTTTTTCTGTTTATCTTTATGTGCTCCGTCATGTCACCCATGGATACACCTGCTAGTGTGTGTGTGTGTGTGTGTGTGTGTGTGTGTGTGTGTGTGTGTGCTTATGTCTCCCTTTGTCTGGATTTAATTGAGTGTATATGACCATAATGGTGTGTGCTCTTGTGCAGTCGTGCGTGTTTGTGTGTGTGTGTGTGTGTATTGAGGTATATGTGTGTGTGTCTGTGTGTGTGTTTTCTGGTAAGGTGACATCGTTCTTCTGTCTACTGCCTGTTTCCCTGGAGACTGATTGCGAGAAAGCGTCACTCTGACAGGGAGAGACCCCCAGGGCCAACTCATTACAACACACACACACACACACACACACACACGCATTCATTAACAACACATGTAGTAAAGGACTTACCACTATGAGTGTAATGTGGTATGATGTGTATTTGTTCTTGTGTCTGCATCTGCCCTATCTAGTTTCCTGTGTGTGTGTGTGTGTATGTGTGTATGTGTGTCTTTGTCTGTGTGTGTGTGTGTGTGTGTGTGTGTGTGTATGTATGTGTGTGTGTGTGTGTGTGTGTGTGTGTGTGTGTGTGTGTGTGTGTGTGTGTGTGTGTGTGTGTGCGTGTATGTGTGCGTGCGTGCGCGTGCACGTGTGCTTGTGTGTGTATGTGTGTGTGTGTGTGTGTGTGTGTATGTGTGTCTTTGTCTGTGTGTGTGTGTGTGTGTGTGTGTGTGTGTCTTTGTCTGTGTGTGTGTGTGTGTGTGTGTGTGTGTGTGTGTGTGTGTGCGTGCGTGCGTGCGTGCATGGGTGTGCGCGTGCACGTGTGCTTGTGTGTGTATGTGTGTGCGTTTCCTTTTGTCTATGTGACTGTGTGATTAGTGCATATTGATCAATGGCTGGGTGGACAGCATGCAGAGATAATGAGCTTTTTGAGCTTCTTTCCTTCAATCAGGACTCTCTCTCTCTCTCTCTCTCTCACACACACACACACACACACACACACACACACACACACACACATATACATACATATATATTTTTCTTCCTTTCTTTCTTTCTTTCTTTCTTTCTTTCTTTCTTTTCTCCCTCTCATGTCCACTAACATAAACAGGCAGAGTCACTGAAGTGGAAACAGACAGCAACAAAATATTTCTTGACTGTGTGAGCTGAAGAAGTGACCAGTAGATGGATGGGTGGACGTAAAGACAGAGACAGAGAGAGAGAGAGAGACAGAGAGAGATAAAGAGGTGAGGCAGGAGGGAGGAGGGAGATGCGAGGTGAAGTCCCTATTGAATCCAGGCAAATCAAATTCAAGCTCACCAGTGTGACGTTGTGTTTGAGGGGATACACCACAATTGTGCTGCACTGCTGATAGAAGCGTGAATCCAAGTCTGCATTTTTTTTTTTTGTCCTATTACCACAACAATGTCAGCTTCTTCCTTTTTGCACCTTGTTTGGCTCAGTGAGTCGAAATGAGATGTTAGCAGAGGGGAGAGACAGACACAGACAGAGACAGAAACAGAGACGGAAAGGATACAGAAATAAAGACCAAAAGGCAACAACAGCTTTGGGGGGGAAAGCAGCGGCGAGCCAAACCTAGATGTTATTTTGCGAATGCTGTGAAGTGGCCCATAACCACACTAATACGAGCAACAAATGGCCAATACTAGCTCAATGCACTCTTCCTCTGTGTGTGCGTGTGTGTGCTTATGTTACATAAATGCTGGAAAGGGCATCCAGTCTCATAGCCAATCCCCCCAGATTGTGATAATTATAGGAAAAAGGAATACTCGACTGAGGGGGGTGTCAGTGAGGATTAACAAACTAGACTGTGTGTGCGTGTGTGTGTGTGTGTGTGTGTGTGTGTGTGTGTGTGTGTGTCTGAGCGCATGTGTGGAGACAAATTAATGCCATTAAGGCCGTGAAGTGTCTACACAGACCTAAATAGACACAATAACACACTAACACACTCAGTTTTCAAGGAGGCTGACTTGCAATATATATTCATGAAGCTAAAATGTAATGTAGCTGTGATCAAAAAAAAAAAAAAAAAAGAGTCTGTGTAATCACCTCAAGAAGGACAGGCTGAGTATTAGACTGTATGGCTAAACCCAAACTCAGATATAAGAATGTGTAGTGATTAACCCTAAATAGCACGCTGTTGAAGGACATCTGAAGGTGGGCTGGTTACATTTTTTTTTATATGATATTTACATGATGGATGAAGTCTTAAATTCTGCATTTCAAAACATAATCCCTGAGCTCACGTACACAAATAAATAATTTTGACTTATGTGGCTTTTTCAAACCGAAGCCATTGACTGGCGCTGTTTCTAGGGCTTGGAAAAACACATCAATCTACTCTCTTTGTTTGAAGGTGATTTGTGGCTTTGTGAATGCAAATGTACACCAAGTATCAGTTAATATAGTTTTTGAAGGAAATATGAAGCTACCAATTTCCAGCCTAGTCCCAGCCTTCCAAAATGCCAATGCCAATTCCATCTGTATATCTCATATTCATTACCATATGTATATTTCACATCTCATATCTCTTTTTCTTAGGTTAGCCGTTATTGTATTTTTAGTTTTTAGCCTTTATAGTCTTTATTGTATATATTTAGCTTTTATTCTATTATATTTAACTTATATGTTAATGTTATTATATGTTTCTACTGTTGCTGCAGGAACACCAGAATTTCCCTGGTTGTGATCAATAAAGTATATCTATCTATCTATCTATCTATCTATCTATCTATCTATGTATATACTTAATAATAATCAATCACCTATCCAAGAAAACAAATGGTTTTATCGTTTTAATGTTCTTTGCTTTAGTTCACATATAGCTCAGGTTCTTCTGGTCTATATACAGCCCTGTATTAGACCAAGCAATAAATAAAGTAATGTATAAGTAATGTATGAACTAGGGCTGAGCGATAAATCGATTAGCTATTAATTCAAAGTTGTGTTTTTAAATTGATGCAAAAACAGCTGAATTGTAAAACTGAGATTGTTACTACATATGTTAACGTAAATATATAACGTACATATAACATAATGTTCTAGCCAAAATCGTGAATTGGGAAAAGTTCAAAAAAAAAAATAATAATAATAATAATAATAATAATAATATCAAACATATATAAAAGTATGTTGATGGTTTTATTTTGTTCCTCTTAGTTTCTTTTGATTCAACCTTTTTTTTTTTTTTTTTTAAAGTGTTTTCCATTTTAGCCTTGGTTTTTAAGTATTACTCTTTTAATTATGTACATTTGTATTTTTAATTCATCTGCCATGATTGTAAAGCACTTCGGGTGAACTCCTGATGTTGGGTCCTCCTCCTTTATGTGTATATAAATAAAAGTGGCTTGACTTGACTTGACTTGACATATACCCCAGAGAAGTTCATGTGTTCAAAGTAATACTTTATGCTTTTTGTCATATATGTCAGAAGGCATTGTCTAAGACACGTCTACTAAACTTTGAGCTTTTAAACAAGTTTTTGAATTCAGATGTGTTCAAGATTTAGAATAGGTATAATATTATAGGTATTATAGGTATAATATAATAGAATAGTATAGCCATTTACAATCAGTGTAAAATTGTTCATTGGGCAGATTCCCACCAATCAGGAATGGTCCATTCCTCGTGCGATGTTGTCCTTGACCAATCACAGCAAGCGAGGTGATGACATTACTAAAAAAGTGGAGCTTCATGCATGTGGGTGCAAGAAACTTATAAACACAGCGCAGCATGACACGGCTTTGCAGAGACGAGAGTGGCAACACTGATAATACAGTCTGTATTATCAGTATTATTAAATGTATTATCCATTATTATGTATTAACGGCTGTAATTGGAAGACATATCAGGAGTACATTGTGTCCTGCTAAGCCTAAATCCAGTTAGTAAGCTTATAGAGAAGCCTGGATATCAGGTCAATTGTTATCTCGTAGTCTCATATATTGAATTTGACCAATTTTTGACGCTTATGAAAAACTAGAGGCAAATTTGACCTAATTTTTTGCCTCAGAAACATCACTTTGTGTTTTTCACATCACAGCAGAGTAACATTAAAATATGCATTTGCCATTTATGTAACATAGACGTCGTCCGTGGTGATATAAAACCACTCTGTTCCTGCAAGCCTCAGAATGTACATCTGCCTCCACCCGTCGTTTAGCAGCCGAGATTCAAGGCTCCTGGACAAAAGCAAACGTTGTCTATTCAGGCTATCATCCTCTCGGCTGCACCTGAGCTGCAGGGCCATTACTTCAACGTCTCTCGGCTACAGGGGGAGACAATACCACAACAATACTCCTTTCTCTGCACATGCAGGGAGAGCATGGGAGAGGCTGTGTTTTAAGCTTGTTGGCAAAATCCCAAAGGCAGCCTTTCTCTGAATTAAAGTTTTTAAAAATGTATGGTGCTTAGCTTTTTGAGATGCTGTATTCATCTTTTTAATCTATTTTTTTTCTCTAGCACAATGTAATTATGGCACCACAAAGGGCCTTTCCCACAAATTGAATAATCCAATCAAATGCCAGAACCTGTCTGACCCAAACAGTGGAAAGACAGTTTTAATCCCCGGTGCTACATTTTGGTAGGGACCCAGGTAATCAATAACTGTTATTTTTTGTACAGATGTGCAGCGTCGTTAAATTTTCACACCAAAAAAAAGGAGTCACTTTTGAAATTAAATTTTGGCATGGTAGAAAAGCTTTGGAAACAAAACATGAAAACACCTAAAATACAACAATGGAAACCCAAAAAATAACACTGAAAATCAATAAAAAAAAAAAAAAAAAAAATGCATTGGAAAACGATATATATATATATATATATATATATATATATATATATGTATGTATCTATGTAATCCTAATGTATCCTAATATATTGGTTGTGGACCTTTATTTGTCTTCACATTTGTATTTTTGCTTTTTAATGTAAATTAGTGCACACACACACACACACACACACACATGCACGCACGCACAAATACCTAAACGAGGGGACTAATGTGTTCTGTCCTCAAACCCTCTCATAGCTCCGCATTATTCATACTCATTCTTATGCATGCAGCACACACACACACATACACACAGAGAGCGAGAGAGAGAGGATAATATAACTGCGATGCTGTATGTATTCATTTCTTATGTCATGTCTCCTCTGTGTCTCCCCCATATCGTTATGAATACATATCAGCTGAACTGTGTATGCAGGTGTGTGTGTGTGTGTGTGTGTGTGTGTGTGTGTGTGTCTAGTAAGTGTCCATCTCTGTCTGCGTCTGTATGAGTGAGTGTACCTGTATGAGCGTGTCTACATGTATGTGGCAGCCCCAGTACGTTCTGCTGTGCTAAAAGTGTGTGAAGTGAGAGGTTAAAGAAGCCACTGAGGTGCCAAGAGTTGTATTGATTGGGAGTTCCCCAGTGCATTGATTATAAGCCCAATGAAACCAGACAGGCAGAGGCTTTAAAGCTGGATTGCGGAGTGATATTGACGAGCGTGTTACTTCCATTCCACTTATGCACAGAGACTTGCAAGTCTGTTTTGTAAATGTTAGTTTTATGACAGAGAATCGCTGTTATTTTCTATGCTGAGGGAGTACCACATGCCATGCTAGCAGAGGCGGGACAGATTGCTTGGTCTGATATCTGGGAGCTGCTCCAAGTTAGACAGGGCCTATGACAGAACGCGGACTAAGGGAAGCTCTGACTCGAGTCAGAAGACCTGTTTAACAGGGAGTGATGTCTAAAAGTGCGCTACTTTCACGGCTGTTTTGCTTCGCTGTACCTCAAACACTAAAATAGTCATCGTGGTTAAATCAGGAATAGGACTGAAATACGCCTGTGTTTGGCGATTACATTTGTATTGCATGTTACTAATGGTTTCTGTGTGTCTGTGTCTGTGTGTGTGTGTGTGTGTGTGTCTTCTCTCTTCCTCCTCAGAGCTCCATGTATTCTCTGGCCCTGAAGTGTCTGATCAGCCTGTCCACAGTCATTCTGCTGGGCCTCATCATAGCCTACCATGCACGGGAAGTTCAGGTAATACACAAGCACACAGAGAGGCGCGTACACTTACACAAACACACACACAGTTGTGAGTATGCAAACAGAGGCACACACACACACATGTACACACACACAGGAAATCTCAAATAATCCATTAAAAAAAAAAAAAGTGTTATAAATTCACAAAGATGAAAACTAAAAAATATTTTGGCTGTAAATTTCATTCATTTCAGTTACTATTGTAAAGACAGTACATTTTCAGTTAGTTACTGTTTTTTGGTCAAACTTCTTTTTATTTTTATTTTACTTAATAAAAATATTTTTCACTCCTAATTTTCATCATTTCATTAGTTTTCATTAACGATAATAACCTTGGATCGCACAAGAGCGTCAACAAACACACAGTGCTGCTCGACAAATGCTGTAATGTCAGTAGCATCCAGGAGGTACATGTGTTTTTGAGATTAGCTTTTGACATTTTGTTTTTTTGTGATTTTTAAAGACAAAGAGACAATAAAGATGTGGGTAGAAAGAGAGAGAAAGAGAGAGTGGGGGACGACACGTATAGAGAGACCTATTAGACTCAACCCACAAAAAAATTGTGGAAAAAGCAGGTAATTTGATGGTTGAGTCATAGCACTCATCGGTAGACCGGCTCACTGGTTTGTCAGCTCAGTTTAAAGGAATGTCACAATCAACCCTCATCAGTTTTGCTCAGCGCACTTTAGAGTCCTGCACGGGGCCGGATATCCACGTGTACCTGACAGGTAACCTGCAAAAAGTGTATGAAACAGGTGATTTTCTTTATGCACGAGTATGGGCACAGGTAGAAATTAATTATATGCGGGGAGTTGCAGGTGAAATAAAAATAAGAAACAAAAAGTGAAATAGAAACAAAAATAGCGTTCAGCATTGCTGTCTTTTTATAAATTCCACTGTACAACGTCCCAGTTGATTTGCCCATGATTTTTAATATGATGCTACCTTGAGTCCTTGAATAACACCCAGCCAGGGCAAAAAAAGCAAAAAAAAAAAAAAAAAAAAGAAAAGAAAAGAAAAGAAAAAGAAAAACAAGGGGAAGTCACTGGTTTGATTGACAAGGTCTGACAGCGATCAAAGCCACATATTGATCAACATGGATGAAGTGCTGAAAATCAGTTTGTTGAAAACACATCCAAGACAGACGTACGGGAGACATTCAGTGTGATTACAGACGTGAGCATGATGTTAGAGGCTTCACTGTTTAGCGAAACTGAAGTTAAACAAAAAAAAAAGCCCTGTTGAACATGATCTGGAGTGATGTGTCTGACCAAGTACAGATCAGATCTTGTGCTAAACGGTTGGGTCCATATCTGATTTAGAGATAATTGTGGGTAACAGGTCGGGTGCGGTATTGAGCGTTGTGGGTTCAGGTTGGACACGGGTTTGTAAAACTGGATTTTAATCAAATTTTCCTAAAACATATGCAAAATTTCTAAAAAAAAATGTCTATTTGAGCTCTTGTCTGTGGCATATGCATGGTGCTGCTGTCTGGCAAGCTCCTGACACAGACCAGGGGACCCAGGTGTGTGTCGACTCCGGCCAATTAATAGCATGAGAGGGACTTAGGAGGGAGTCAGGCTGGCTTTGCATCGAGTGGGTACACACAGAATGTTAAATACACACTTAGCCATTAACTATCCTGTCATTCAGAAAATGCTGAAGGGATTATACACACACACACACACATGGCCCCAACGCCTTTCTTGCGAGGCTGAAACAATCAATCAGAAATGCCTTCATGCTTCATGATATCTGTTTTGCTGTTTGTCATTACACTAATATAATGGCACCATGGTCATTTAGCCGGGGCTTTCATCTGAAGCCATTTTCAGTCGATGCACATTGACTATTTATGGGAGCCTTGCGGGAATCAGGCCCAATGTGCGCCCCCACACTAGCTATTACTCCCACCAGCTAAACCATGGAGTCACACCCATCAATCTAACCACATATTAGTTTAATGTTGGTGACTTTTTTTTTTTTTTTTCATGACGTCATAGCTCGGTTGTTATTGGAAATGTCTATTAAAGTTCCAGTGGGACTTTGATGGGGATTCTGATGCATTCTTCTCTGAGGCTCAGGCTTTCCGTCTCTGGATCGATAACTAGATGGCCATTGCTTATTCGCTGTCATACACACAGGCTCATAGACTGGTAATCATTCTGTAATAGGCAGCCGCTGTGTATTGAGATTCGTAGCGATGGGAGCGAGCCGGTGTATGCTCACTCACGTTTCTGCGCGTGTGTCTATATATGTGTGTGTGTGTGTGTGACAGTGAAACACTCATTGATAAAGGAGGCCTTGTTTCTGCTCGCAAGTTTGATGTCACACTCACATTCACATACGGAGTCAGTCATCCACCCACACACACTGTGGCTGCTGCACGTGACAGGCACGCTAATACCGACAGGAGAACTAAAGAGAGAGAGAGAGATAGGAGCTACTGTAAGGCAGACTGAGAGAGAGGGGGAGAGAGAGAGAGAGAGAGAGAGAGGGAGAGAGAGATAAAATGGTGTTCTGTTAATCTCTTTTGGAAATAATTCCTTTTGATTAAATGAAGTTAGGAGTTTGGGGAGGGTGGCGTGAGGGTATGGGTGGGGAATTGTGGAAGGGTGGGGGGAGGCGATGGCGATATTAGGATTTATCCCCAAATCACTTTCTCTAATAACTCTTTCCTGGCAAAGATGGTGTCATTTTATAAGCATTTTAACCTTGCAGCAGCTCCGAGCTGGAAAATGTTACCAAATACAAGAGGACCGCTCTCAAGCATGGAGTGCATACATATGCACTCATTTTTTTTAGTTGTGTGTGTGTGTGTGTGTGTGTGTGTGTGCACACGTGTACATGCAGAAGTATGTGTGTGCACTGGAGTCAATGCACATGTTTTCATATGTGTCATCACATGCACTTTGTAATAAGGGACAATACCTGCCTGTCAGCCTGTTTACCTACTTATGAAGTGTGCCGCTTTGTCACTTTATTTATCTGTGGATGTGCGTATTCACACACAAACACACACACACATACACCACACACACACACACACTCATACACACACATGCACATTTACACACATTCTGAGATATGATGCCGTGTAAAATGAAAGGCATTGTTCAATAAAGATCTCATTCTCAGATTATGACACACTCTGCTGGAGCATTTTGCCCAGCATGTAACAGGATATTACAGGCACACACACACACACACACACACAAACATACACGCACACACACACACACACACACACACACACACACACACACACACACACACACACACAGTACATGCACACAGTGAGTTGGAGAGGCAGAGTTGCAGGAGATCAGAGTGATGTTATCATGGGTGGCTGGCATTTATACCCCCCCCTTCTCTCTCTCTCTCTCTCTCTCTCTCTCTCTCTCTCTCTCTCTCATTCACTTTGTCTCCCTCACTGCTCCCCTATTTCTCTCTCTCCTCAGGTCTTTTATCTCTCGACACTTTTTGTTTACCACCGTCACCCCATCTCTCTCTCTCTCTCTCTCTCTCTCTCTCTCTCTCTCTCTCTCTCTCTCTCCTCTGACTCTCTGTTGTTATCAGATTAGACACGTCTCTCTCCTCTCCTCTCCTCCAATGAAGCTCAATTCAATTTTGTTGGAGTTCCACATTCTTTCCTCCGTATACCTCTCCGTCCTTGTTCCTCCATATGTCGACTTCTCAGTCATTCATCCTTCTCCTGTTCCGCCTAAAAACCTCGCTGTACTTCTCTCCGTCTAAAAACCCTCCCGTTTCTTTTTTTACCCTTTCTCTTCCCGTCCCGTTCTCACATTCCCCCACTTTCTGCATACTCTTTCTGACCCCTTTTAACTGAGTTTCTCTGCCTCGTTCCTCTCTCAGTATTTTCCCCTACTCCTCTTTTCTAGATGTTCCTCTCCACCTCCTCTCTCCTCATCTCCACTGTCTCCTCTGATCTATCGGGGAACACAAACCAAGAGCTCGCAGCATGAAACAAGGAGAAACAGTCAATCCAGGCCACGCTTTAACTCATTGGTAATCATCACAGATGGCAGTTTTTTTTTTCCCTTGTATTCACTGCAGTTGAAGTATTTATTGCCTTTTCAATTTCTTGCTGTAGTGCAAGGGAATAACATAATAAAAGAGAGGATTTGGCTCTGTATACTCACAGAACAAATGCAAACATGGAATATATGGCGAGATTGTCACTGTCCAGCTTAGTGTTGGTGGCACAGGAGTGAACTGTGTGTTTTTCTTTGTTTGGGTCTTAAAGTTTTTTGTTTTAACTCAAGATGGAAGAAAGAGGGGATTGATGTGTGACAAAGGTTTGATTTGAACCCAGAGCATTGCATTCATGTGATGTTTAGTCAACTGAACCACAAGGCCACCTTTTGTGCTTCTTTCATATGATTTTTTACCTTAAAAAAAATGTAAAATACTGGTTTAGGTTTTTCCAAAAGATGAAGGGCTGAAGGCAAATCAAAAAAAAAAAAATATGCTTCACATTTTCAGTATTTAGTTTAAGATTTTTTACTGAGTTCTCAAATTAACACAGAACAAAATTACCCTTTTGCCAGACTTTCTAAATCCCCTTACAATGAGATATTTGGTGGAGAGGAAATATGGATGTTTGATTTTCACCCTGATCCCTCATGTTCCAATATTTTTTATGGGGACAGCTCGTATAGGACGACATCTTAACAAAAGTTTGACAATTTTGCACATATTTGGCTGTCTCACCCTAATTCAGAATAACTCATGTTCTCACAGTTGTTCTCGCATCTTTCCTAAAGCAAACTAATCTCAAAAGTCCTTCTTTCATCTCGAGCTGAATCAAAAAAGGACATTGTACCATCCAAGTTTTACCATCTTTGCGTTGGTTAACCAGCAGTTATAGAATTCATTTAAAACATTTACTGATCTCTTTTGAAGCATAGGTGGAAACTGTATTTGCCATGCAAGGAGTATTGCAGCCTGAAGTCCCGAGCAAGGTGAGGTGAGGGGAACCGAATTAAAATTCTGTCACACAAATTTCCCAGATAACAAAGGTCCAGATTTATCACAGTTATAAACTTTTATAAACTGTTTTTCTTTTGTGATTAATGTGATTAATACATGGATAGTATCTAACTATTAAAATTGTAAATGAAACCAGTTAGGACTGCCTTAAAGATGTACATGTTTTAACTGTTTAACTGTTTTTGTACATTGTATGTCTGTGCTCTAAGTCCTCATTTTGATAGCAGTAGTGGCTCTGTGATCTGTGTCATGTATCCCGTAAATAACAAAAACAATCAAATAATCAAATAAAATAACAAATAATAATGATAAAACTAAAATAACCTCTCTCTCTCTCTCTCTCTCTCTCTCTCTCTCTCTCTCTCTCTCTCTCTCTCTCTTTCTCTCTCTCTCCCTCTCTCTCTCTGTGTGTGGCAATCTTTTAAACCTTGACAAAAAATAATGTGCTTCTTAAATTCATAAGTTGGTAATCACTGCTGTATCCGGTGAGGTATTTGCAGCCCTTAAGCGTTAAATCATTTGCATATAAGCGCAGGACTGGACAAGGCGTGGCCGTCCCAGAACCCCGATGGCTCAGCCAAGGTGAAACAGCTATGCCAGCTCAGGTGAAACTGGTCTGGAATAAATAATTATACCATTTATAAATGGAGAACTCTTCATTCGGTGCAGCTCCTTTTCCTGGGTCTGGCCCGCTAATTGAATAAGAGGGGAATAGACTGAGAATAGTACGTGATTGGCCCTTTGCCATCAGGGCTCCTGGACTTTTGAAACAGTGCGCCTGAGGTGCTGAGCCTGGGTAAATCACTATTGCCTTTTTAAACCACCTCTTAAAACTCACCTCTATAGACTTACTGTTATGTAATGATCTCCTCTTAATTGTCATTGACCTCCCTTCTATGTGTTCTCTTATGTGTCTTGCTTTTCTCAGACTGCTTTTACGTTTTAGTGTCGTGCTTATCCTTGATTTTTGTCTGCTGCTTTATGAACGATTTTCTTAACTCACCTTGCAGCTGTGTTTTTGCAAAGTGCAGATTTTTTTTTTGGATGCATTCAGCTGGGATTGCTGCCCACCACCTTGTTTTTGTCTCACTTGTATTTGGTCATTAACCGTGTGACTGTTTGAATTTACGCCGAGGAGCCAGTGCCATCGAGTGCTGATGGACTAAGTGATCTGTGGACCGGATGCCATCAGTCTGAGTTAACGTGTGCCCACTTCAGTGTGAATGGTCAGAAGTGATGAACACCAAGCACTGAAATATCATTGGTCCAGCCTTTGATGAATCAAGGAAAACTGCCCAAAAGACAGCTGTTCCTATCCCATGAATCACAAAAGCCAAATGGTCATGTGCTTAATGAGAAAATAGAAGTGCAAATGAAAATGAATGTTTCATCGGGCTGAGACCAGACTTAAACTGCTGCTTAATAACTCAGAAAATCTGCATGGAATGTAGGAAGCTTGTTCCTTAAGTTTCATATGCTTCATGTGACATCTGTTTTAAGGTGTGTGTGTGAGTGTGTGTGTGTGTGTGTGAAGAGGTCGAGGGCCCACACACACACACACACAAACACACAAACATTACACACAGGCAGCACAATAGCCGGTAACAGGAAATACTACTCAAGTTTAAATACTCCTCAATGAAAGGGTTCATTCTGGCTTATAATTGCACAAGAAATGCAGACTTGAAAGGCAAAATTACATTGTTGTAAATAAATCAAATAGAAGGTCTGAGAGAGAGTGAGAAAGGGATATTTCTGCAGTCCATTAGTGCACTTTGAGCATTAGTGAATTGTACGCTTCCTTGGGCAATACAGTTTCTTTTGGGGGATTTCAGGAGCAGTCCATTGATCAGGAAGACAGGGGCTTGGCACTCAGAGCTATATAAAAGCAGGCAGATGGCATTAGGAAAATAAAGTGAACAATGGCTGTCTTGTGGTTAGCCCGCTCACACGGCACGCAGCACTGAGACTGTAATGCTTGGACAGTCGGTTCATGATGTCATGTTGTGCAGATGGAGGATGCACATCCGCACTGGGAACTATAATGGAGGACTAAATGAGAGAGAAGGAAGCCATGGAGTCCTCCCCAGGCTTCAGACATGAAAGCAACATTTCGCCCACTTATTTCCAAGAAACACTGATTGTCAGATGTCATTTGTGTCTCAGATGGTCTATTAGTTTCCAGCAGCAGAGTCTTGTCTTTTAGTATTGTGCTGAAAAATGGTGTCGGGGTTTGCCAGATATTCCTGCACTCTCAGTGACAACTCCGCTAGTGGAATCCTGTCTTTTGCCTCCTCCGAGTAGCATCTTTTTTTTTTTTTTTTTGACACTGTAGTGGCAAACGCCATGCACACACTTTGACAGTGTGACCCCCCCTCCCCTCCCCTCCACCCCCTTCCACTTATCTCTCACACTTTCCAGCACTACTTCTTCACTTCCACATCTCTCTCCCTCCTGCTTTTTCTCTGTGCTTCTGTCAGCTGTGCAGAAACAGCCATAGGGGTGTTCCCTGAGAGCTGAAATTGCAGTCAAGGAAACCGTGTCATCCGCTCTCCTGCATGTTCATGTGCGTCTGGGTATGTGCATGTGTGTGTGTGTGTGTGTGTGTGTGTGTGTGTGTGCGTGCGTGTCTGTGCATGTGCGCGTGTGCGTGTTCGGCTCGCCCCAGTTATTTTCTGTCTGTTCAAGGGATTTCCACGCTGTAGGACCAAGATGTTTCCCCAGAGGTGTAAGTATGTGTGCAAACGTACGAGTGTGTGTGCTCTCATGTGTTTTGTGCTCAGTTTGTCACCATCACCAGCAGTGGGTTGTGTTGCCTCTTTCCCAACCTGAGGTTTTAGGCTCCCTCCCTCCTAGGAGAAATGGAGACTTGAGGCTTTATTTTGCCTTTGCTTAGCTCTGTGCAGACTGTGCATTGCATTTGACACAATCATGTGAATGTGTGTGTCTTTGCAAGCATGTACGTGCACATATGAAACTGACTCTGCATGTATGACTCTGAGCTCGCGGAGTCTATGCCAGTGCTGCGTCTGGCTCTGCGAGGGGGAGACATCTGCAGTCAGGGAGTTAACACGATTACTGAGGTACGATGGCCCCGGAGGTTGGAAGGAGTGGAGGGATGGATGGATGGATAAACGGTCAAAAGGGGAGAGATGGAGGGGTGGCAAACCCTTCAGGCAGGGTGCACATGGAGGGGGCATGGCAGTAAAAGGGGGAATGGCTGGAGCTGGAGTGTGCCCTCTCACAGTTCACACCTTCACCTGCGAACAGACAACCTATCTTTGGCACTTTTGTTTTCGCACATTTCTCCCCCTGTTGTCTCCCTCCTTTGCCTCCCACCGGCCTGTTGTGGCTTCCACTCTCTCATTTTGCTCTCTCACCCCTGATTCTGTCCCTGTCAAGTCCTGTTCTCCTTCCTATGCCTTTGCCTGCGATGCCACGATTTCTTTCCCTTGCTGCAACATGGCTAGTTCAGACAGTCGTCAGCTGAGGCACCGAATTGCCTTGCAGCTGCCATAAAGTTAAATAAATAACAAAAGAAGCAATATTTCCATAATCTTATCCTTTGTCCCCTATGGGCTTGTTCTTTATGTCCCAATTTATTTAGCTGTGCTGTTCCCTAGCCTCCCTCCCTGTTCCCCTTCTAAACTGAGATGGCAGTTTGTGTTTGGGCTCCCTCTTCTACACACACACACCCTATACCCTCTCACTCCTAGTGTCCCTATATGTGCCTACCTTTCCTCCTTTTCCCACTGCCCCCCCCCTCCGCCCCTCCACCCCCGTTCATGGTGGGGCAGTGGCACTCGCTCACTCCCATTGACAGATTACTTTCCTAATGGAATTTAATTATTTAGCCCTTCCTCATGGCGATTTAGCCAGGAAAAGACCGACAGCAGGAGAGCGAGGGACGACAGGACAGGAGAGGAGAGCGGAGGGCGGGGGGGATTGAGGGATGAGGAAGGATCGGTTAGGGAGGGGAAGGAGAGACGGTCATTTCCTCCAGTGGCAAGAAACTGGATCACCTCTGTTTTGATTTGCAGAAATGTCATTCAGAGAGAGAGAGGGGAGTGAAGGATGTGTGAAAAGGAGGGAGATGAAGAGCGAGAGGGAGAGAGGAAGACAGAGAGAGAGAGAAAGAGCGGGCTGATGGAGTAGCACTGTCACACACACACACTAGAAGAAATGTAGAGTGAATGGTGACTGGATTGTAGACAAATAGCAATGTTCTGTAAGTGTGAATGAGCGTTCATATGTCAAAGCCCCTCTCTGCGTCTCAAACACACACACACACACACACACACACACACACACACACACACATATTCCTGGGCAAGCAAGCCTCTGCAGACAACCCCTCTCTGTTTTTCTTTGCTTTACCTCTTCACTCTGTTTCACACACACACACCTCTCTCTTACTCTCTGTTTCTCTCTCTCTCTCTCTCTCTCTCTCTCTCTCCCCTTCCCTCTTCCTCCTGCTTGTTCTCCCTCACTGGGGATCCTAATTAAGCTTGGCTGGTCTTTGATGTTGTCGCCTTGGCAACAGTCACCATGACGAGGCTGGATCTGCACGCTCCCTCTCAAACTCACTCAGGCATACACAAACACACACATGTACAGTACGCGCACATGCATACACACAAACACA
Organism: Myripristis murdjan; assembly: GCF_902150065.1. NCBI lineage: Eukaryota > Metazoa > Chordata > Actinopteri > Holocentriformes > Holocentridae > Myripristis > Myripristis murdjan. Next base: position 19,684,488 of record NC_043995.1, read on the forward strand.
CACAGGCACGCTCACTGAAATCATTAATGAAGTACAACCAGTGTTTGACCCCTCAGTTCAAATGATAGGATACACAGTGACTCCGGTGCACACACACACACACACACACGCACACACACACACCGTACAATGGCAGAACAAGGAAAATAAATACTTGCTGGTGTGCTGCATATAGATAATCAATATTTAGTCTGAGGGTGTTTCTACGTGTGTTGCACTGCAAATATCCACAGGTTGCTGGGAAAGGGCCAAGGAATTAGTAGCATCAATCTCTGCCTTCATCATGAGACAATGACCAGCACAGAGTGGCTGTCATGGCTGCTTATGCTGACATTTGACCTGTTACTGTATTTGTTTTGTTTTCCTAAATAAATGTTTGTGTGGGCTAAAAGCCCTTGAGATGAATCATGTGGTAAAGAGCGGTTGTTAGCACTGCCTGTTTTTCAAGGCAGTGCAGCATCTGCTAAATGCTGCTTATTTACACCAGGGGAGTTCCTCATTTCTGTCATTTTACCCTTTCACTTTATATCCCTTCTGTCTCTTTTTCTCCTTGCCTCACCGTGTACGTCGTCTCCGTCTTTAACCCTTTCCTCTCTCGTCTCCCTGCGTTTCCTCTTTCCTATCTTTATCTCTCTATTTCCTCTGCACTTCATCCATCTCTTTCCGCCGCCTCCCCTCCTCCGCTCCTCGCACACCCCCTGCTCCCCCACTCCTGTCAGTGAAGTCTGGAGGAGGGCCCCTGTAATGAAGCCTGCTCTTAGCACTTCCTTATAACAACGGCCTCAGCGACAATATCAAGAGTAACCACAGCAATTAAGAGCACAAACAGCATCAACATAAGGGGATAAAACTGCAATTAAAGTGACATCATTAGGCGTGTGCTCATAAGGCGGGAAGAAGTGGCCTTTCAGAGCAATGTTGTGATTGCGATAATTAGAAACCTATTTTGCCTAAGAGCCACCACACCAGATGACTTGGCACCTTTAATTTAATTTGCGGGCGATAGGTACTGTATGTCATGTGAGAACAAGCCAAGACTAAGAGCAGATGACCAGTTACATGGACTTAACAGAAAAGATTCATTTACCCTCCATCGCTACCAGCCTGCCTTAATGGAAGAATGTCTTTTAGGATCTGTTTTCTGTGTGACTGTAATACAAAAATAGAGGCATGGTGTTTGGACAGACGTATACAGAGATTAGCTCATAATCTACGACACATAGGATGCCTGTGTGTCTTGCGGTCCAAAAAAAGTTCAGATGGTCTCAACTTTTGACATATGTCAAAACGCGGATCAGCCGTCCTTAAATTGCCGACAGCTTTGCCCGTTGTTCGTCAGCGTATCAGCCAACAGAGAAGACTCTGGCTCAGTTCAATCTGTTTTTGACTGATGCAAAGTCTCTCTCTGGCTGCACTCTCATGATGAAAAGTTTTACAGAAAAAATAAAACAAGAACAGCTCCCTCATAGGGCTGGGCAATATGGGAAAAATCAAATATCAAGAGGATGAGATGATACTATAGAAATGGTGGTTTCACAAGATATTTACACACAAGCAATTTTTGATTAATAATAAACAAATGTACATGTGACAACCAAGCAGGTACAGGCAAATAATAGAACAGTTGCATCCCTTCACTATAATGCCGTCTTTAAAAACAGCAAAAGACAAAACTTATGTCACATTGGGAAATTAAGATATTCAAAATTCCACATGATTGATAATCGATGATCGATATATCATCCAGCCTCTTCCTCTATTAACTCTCCTCATGTCCTTTCTCTTTTCTCAGCTGTTCGTCATTGACAACGGAGCGGATGACTGGCGAATTGCCATGACGATGGAGCGGGTGCTGCTGATAGCCCTGGAGCTGCTGGTGTCTGCGGTGCATCCGGTGCCCGGGGACTTTAAGTTTCAGTGGCGGGCGCGGCTCGCCTTCTCCTACGCTCCGTCCCAGGCCGAGGCTGACCTGGACATGGTGTTGAGCGTGCCCATGTTCCTGCGCCTCTACCTCATCGCCAGGGTCATGCTCCTGCACAGCAAGCTCTTCACCGACGCCTCCTCCAGGAGTATAGGCGCCCTCAATAAGGTCTGGACAATTTGTGTGTGTGTGTGTGTGTGTGCAGATGTGTATGTCTGTGCAGGTAACGATGTGTGTCAAAGGTTTACGGGGAAGGAGACGACGGGGTTGTAAAGGCAATAAGGTCAAGAGCCCTCTCCTTCAAATTAAATCTGTGTCCAGGCTGCCTCTTTCATCCCTGGACTCTATCTCTCCAACTTTATCTCAAGTCTTCTCTTTAGATCTGTCCTTCTAGTCACCCTGCCTCTTTTCATCTATCAGTTCAAATTCGCTTCCTCTCCTTTTTCTATCACGATGCGAGAGACTCAGATTTAAGCCATGGTGGATCTTTCATAATGCAATATGAGATGAAAGTGTGAAATGGGAACAAGATATTGCATACGGCTCAAATGGGGCATGAAAAGAAAGAACTAGAATGAGATCATAATATGAGTGCAGAAGAATGTGTACAAGATACACAAAAAAACGATTGGTGCCAGGTTCACAGAGGCTGCAAATTATAAACATTATCATAGAGTGAGGATAGAGTGATCTGGTGTGTCGCAGAAATATGCAAACTATTAGGAGAGAAGACGGCAAAGGGAGAGAGGAGGACACAAAAAGAGAGAGAGACGGAGTTGATTTTAAATGAGTAATATTAGCAGGTTGCGAGTGTATCTGCGATAACGCTGTTCTGTCCCTCTGGCTGCAGTGAGGGGGAGAGGTGAAGCTGCCATAGATGTACAGCTCCAAGATGACAACTCATTTATCTGATGCTTAACCCTTCCGGGGCTCAAGCACTGCTCTCTCTTGATCCATCTATCAGACATTGATGGCCTGCCTCTTATTGACAAATGAGCTGTAGATAAAAACTACACTGGAAAGGGCCAATTACTCAAAGCCAATGTACAGCTTGACCTAGTCATAGAGTAAGCCCGGATCTAGACTCCAATTACAGTGGAGATCCTCCGAGTGCCGCTGCTATCAAGTTCTACTCCAAAGAGCTAATTAGTTAAAAGTCAAGTCTGTCTGAAACACCACTGTGCGAAGATGAGGATCCATTAGCAACCCTTTTCTGGAAAATGTTCCACACGGTGTTCAGTATCAGAGTATCTATAGCATATTGCTTGTGCTGGCTTGCTTGTTTACATGTCTGCCTGTTTGTGTGTTGCAGGTGCACTTTAACACACGATTTGTGATGAAGACTCTCATGACTATCTGCCCCGGGACGGTGCTGCTGGTCTTCAGCATCTCTCTGTGGATCATCGCTGCCTGGACCGTACGAGTGTGTGAGAGGTCAGTTATAGAGTTGGTGTGTTCATGTGTGCATGTAGGTATGTGTGTGTGTGTGTGTGTGTGTGTGTGTGTGTGTGTGTCTGAAAGAAAGAAAATGAAGGCACTGATTTTGACCTATAAAATCAACCGAACAATTCAATTTAATTTTGCAGGAAATAGTATCTGGGATAAGAGTGAAACATTATCCTTCTTTAGTTGTTAGTTTATGAGGCTCTCTCCCCAGTTGTGTCTTTGATTTAATTTGATCCTGGTGGGGAGTTGTTACTTTGTTGCTTGTTATCATTAGCTTTGTTTTGTTTTACACAACTAGGAAATATAATAGCGTTATGCAAAAAGCCATCCCTACAGGAGAAAAAAACATAGTTTGCTGTCTTTTTAACATCTTGCAGATCTTAAGATCTTAATATTTCCAATGGATTCTTTTCCCTACAGATAGAAGTTCACTTGTTTTATTGAAAGGGAATAGCTCACCACAAATTAAAATTACTCACCTTATATCATCATTTTAATGACTTGCTGCTTTTTGTAATAAAATTATTCAACACAAATTTAATGCATTTTAACTTATTACATAAGGTGGCTGTTATTACATAATGTAGGGGTTACACCTTTTCTATGCATATGTAATAATTCAATGCAGTATGTGGGTTATCTGGGTTTCACTGTGGGTGGGGCTCAGCCCCTCCTCCACACACACACACACACACACAAACAATCATGTCAAAGAGGCCCTCTGAGATGGTGAAGTCATCCCAACAACTGAGGAATTCAGAATTAACAACTAAATTTGGAGCAGAGCAATATTCAAATGACTACTGGGAGTCAGGAGAACAACTTTTCTGTAAGTTTTGCCAACAAACAACTAACTGGATACGAGTACATACAAGAACCATCTACAACCAAACCCTACATCAAAAACCAAGACAAGCAGCAGACTCAGATACTCTGCTGGAAAAAAATGAAACAACTGCATCTGTTTCTGGTTCAACAAGGAGGAGCGTTGCCCAAACATGAGAGTTGCCTCTGTTAGACCCACTTACCCTGTATGTTTAAGCAGCATAATGGAGGCTGTCCTGCAGAAGATTCATGGGAAGAAATATTCTCAATAGTTGTTGATGAAGCAACTGACGCCAGAGATTGCAATGTAGTGGTCACAGATAATGCAAACCACTACTTGAAAGCATACAAGGAGGTTCTGAAGGGTGTGATGAGCAACATGTAACCTGACCCAGCCATGGAAGTAGGGTGCATCTCCTTACCCTCTCTATGAAAGAGAAATTTCAAGCCAAGGTTCCTCCTGAAGCAGTGAGCACCAGATGGAAGACCTGGTTTGAGGCAGTGAAGCACCATGAAGAGCAAGTTCATCTGCATAGAGAGATTTTGATGTCAGAAGATTCTGCATCCCAGGCAGTCTCAAACATCCTCAGCCTGCTGGAAACAGAGGAGAAGGAGCAGGCCCTTGCCATCAAGCTGACCATCAAGCTGACAAGTGGGTATGTTGCCGAAACAGATGAGCTACTGACCCAAAGAGATTCATAGTGTCTATACTTGACATAGATAGTGGAGTTTCTTTTGTATCTGACACAAATAGGCAGAAGTATTGCCGCCGAAACATGTAAGGTAGGAACAATCTATTTGTGTCTGATACAAAAGAAACTCCACTATAGTTGAGCTACTGAGAAAGATGGGGATTTGCAAGAGGACAGAGGTGCTCGACCGTGTCCATGATGCATTCCACCTGGCCTTCACAAATGTCTCACAGCACTGGGACACACGTCCAGCCAAAGACGTCTACAGGTTGGTTAGGTTACTTGATCCTAGGCAGACTCCAGCCATGCAAAAGTAGACTGAAGCCGATACAGAACTGATCTACAATCTAGGAGTTTCAACAAATACAAGACTCTTCTCACAGATGACAATGAGGCACTTACTGAGCTGAACACAAAGAGGCTGACAAACATGCACTTTAACAGAAATGTCTGTGAAAGATGGACGACTGGGGCAAACACATTGGTCTAGCCCATCAAGCAGTTCCATAAGTTTTTCCTGTATTGCAACAACAGATTCTTACTTGTTTCATTTACAATGTGAAGCTCAGATGTAAAGCACTTTCTAGATCTAAAGCACTATTTCACAAAAGGATGGAATGTTTTTCATTTATATTGTGAAATTCAGATGTGAAGCATTTTATTTTACAAAATGATGGAATATGGAATGATGGAAAGTATTGAAGCATTTTGTTTGATTAAAAAAAAAAGGTGCAATGTTGTGTTACAACTTCCTTGATATTCATTAAATTTTGAATATTCTCTCATTAGATTCTTGAATTTTTAATTCACCACAGAATTAGACACTTTTTGACGAAAAAATGTACTTAACACAGAATTCAGAAAAATTAAGACAGAAATGATGGAATATGGGAAAAGTAAAACGTAATTAAGCCGAAATGAAAAAAAAAAAAGACTATGGCATTTATATTGATGGCTGCTCATAGCCAAGAGATTTTTTGTAAAGTAAGAGTTTTGGTAGCTTCATTCTGAGAAACTCGCTCAAATGACCTTTGTCAATTAACATTAATATTATTAATAATTATCTCTCCGCTCACATTTCACTAACCTTAAAGGACTATACCAGTTTTTTTTTTTTTTTTTTTTTTTTTTTTTACCTGTTTAGACTGATATCCACATAATGTACATGGATCACATTTCCAAAAGCAAGCAGCTGTATTTTATGACTCCAGTATCATTTTTCCTACCTTTCATCGAGCCTTTAGTGTCCTGTCATTAGACTAAAGTATGAAACTTAACTTTCGGAGACTTCAAATTTCTTCACATGGGTATTCAATCACCATGAAGACCCAGAGAATGTGACGGTCTTGTGAATTCAATCGTTTTTAATAATCAAAGTGGCCGTAAAAATTCTGTGGTAAACGCTGATCTGTTTTTCCACATTTCAAAACCATAAATACGCTGCTCTCCTCTGACCTCGGTAGTACTCGATTGCTGGGGATAGCAGGGCCACTTATGTTCAAATGCTTCTATTGACAAGAGCTGCACCAACTTTTTGAAATTATGTTGGAACGGGACAATGAAGAGCCCAGAAGTGAAGACGATGAGTTCACTTTCAGCTCAGCTATGCCTCCGACTGCTCTTGTAAACGGTCTCTCTGCCGGAAAATAGTCCCCAGGGAAACATTTACTTTCCACAACAAATTGTCAGTTCTGTGGTTTATGAATGGCATGACTTTAAAGTTCATTACATTTCACAGTTATCACAAAATGTGGCATTATTACATGGTGTTGTTGTCGTTACACACCCTCAAGTAAATTGAAACAGTGGTAAATTTTGTATGTCAGTGTAAAACACAAAAGCTTGCTTGCACTGCCCCACTGCTGCCTTCGCTGAAGCAGCTAGAGTAAATGGGGACAATTTAGAGTATAAAAAATGTAAAAAACTACCTTAACATAACTCCAAACAGCATAATCCAATTGTTCTAAAGCTAACTGGTTGCATTGTGAGCCCGTAAGTTCAATATATACCTCATTTTTTAATGATTTTTTGCACATGTTTTGTATTGCATCAATTGTCACAACAGCAGCAAACAAATGTTTCCTTCATAAGTTGATGCAAATATTGCATTATGGGTAGAGTGTGCTTGAACAATAAAGTAGTAATTATTGGGAAAGTCAAATTTTACATACAGTATTAGTCAAGATGCCAAGATGTGACATTGTCACTCTTTAACTTTCAATAAACTTGTTAAATTATCAGTTCATTTCAAAATCATGAATGGTTTCTAAAGCAGACACCAAAAAAAGCTGCAGCATGACTTGTATTAATGATAAGAAGAAAAAAAAGTCTCTATCGACTTCAGTTGTTCTTCAGTTGTAAAAGGCCGATATCCTACAAAGCTGTGCCAGCAACCTTGCCGTGTTTAATGTGGACATACAAACGTGACTAAAACAAAAATGTTCAGTTTTGGTGAACTCTCCCTTAACGTCCTCCATTTGCTCACTAATTAATCAATCCCACTGAGAAAAAAATGTTTCAAACTTGAATTCAAATTATTTCATTACATTTGAAGATGTTAGTTAGTTGGCTCTTCCAGTAAAATCAGTTGGAAAGCAAAAATGCCTTCATCGACATTTTTGAGATAATCAGGGAAACATGGGGAAATGTCAGTTGGTTAATAAGCTTGATTAAACTCATGATTACCAGGCTGCTGGGAAGTTGTTGTTTGGTCAACATCCAAGTTTAATTGGCATTTCCTCTCCTCTCCAAACTAAACTAAGTAAGGAAATTAACAAAATTCGGGGTTGATTAAACCGCTCACAGCGAGGTGTAAAAGTTCCCCGGGGACAGAGCTTCCCTCAGGCTGAAAGGAGAGGAAAACAGCGAGCTTTCACTCAGAGTCCAATTTAAACATCGGGCACTAAAATTTACGTTTTCCTGTTGAATAGTTTTTCAGAAAACAAGTTTCACATCAGCACCAGGCCGGTTGCTATGGTTACGATGCTATGCGTAGGGCAGAAATAAAGGCAAGAGCCGTGGATTTGTTCATGCTACCTCTATGTCAGGCGAAACTGCAGCAGGAGAACATGCTTGAAGGTTAACACCCACATTTGCAGACTGGAAGGTGGGCCAGTGTTGTTGTTTTTTTTTTCTTTATTCTTCTTTTTACCATTTATTGACTGACCTTCTAAACACAAATGGTGTTTTTTTTTTTTTTAGGTATCATGATGCCCAGGATGTGACCAGTAACTTCCTGGGGGCTATGTGGCTCATCTCCATTACTTTCCTATCCATCGGCTACGGAGACATGGTCCCTCACACCTACTGTGGCAAGGGAGTGTGTCTGCTCACCGGAATCATGGTCAGTACATTCATCTCTCTCTCTCTCTCTCTCTCTCTCTCTCTCTCTCTCTCTCTCTCTCTCTCCTCCCTTCTCCTTCAAAGGTCAGCGGATTAGAGAACCCGTTGTCATTTGCAAGAGAATTCTGTCATTTGTGTAATTTGGGCAATCCTCCCTGAATTAGCCTGCATCTGTGTCAAGGTGTGGGTGTGTGTGCACATGCAAATAAGTGTGTGTTTTGTCATATCGGTGTGTGTGTATCCGTGCACACTATTCCCTCGCCTGTCCTCCATTGCATAATGAAGGTTCCACCTTTGAATGCGCCGTGTCCTCCCACTCTCTCTCTTTCGGTCTCTCGTTCCCCTTCTATATGGCTATCTATCACTCTGACTCTTTTTCTATTTCTCCCTCTACCTTTCTTTTCCTTTCCGTCCGTCTCTCCTTCCCTGCGGCCATGTGTTTATTTCTGGCCTCCATCCGTCTGTTAGCGTCAGTGTTTAAAGCTGCTGACTTCCTCTGTTTGCTTCACAGGTGTTTCACCTTCTGCTAACTTTCTTTCTTTCTTTCTTTCTTTCTTTCTTTCTGTCTTTCTTGTCCTTCTTGTCCCTCTGCCATTGTTTTCCTTCTCTGTGTACATTCTCCATAAAAGAATACACCAGGTTTGCGGATATTGGCCCGTCGGTCAGTTTACCCATTGAGTAATGAAAGCATAGGCAATAAAATAATCTATATGTCTGCAGGAGGTAAATAGCACAATCTCAGAAGTGCGGATATTATATTTTCTGGAAGCCATTAAGCTAAACAGTAATTAACTTCAAATGATATTTAGTTAGATCCAGCAGTTTTGTGTAGATTGAATAAGATAAGAAAAGAAGAAATACACAAAATAAAGTGCTGTTTTGAAGTAACTGCAACTGCTCTCTGTTTCCCACGAGAGTTGGATTGTGACATGTTGTGTTTTGATAGAGGTGGTAACGATTGCAGTCTTGAAAAAAAACAAACCCTGCTGCACACATGAATATATGAATATATGGAATATATGACCATTTTATTACAAAAGGGTCAGTCCTTCTGCTTTGGACAAGGCTGTCTACTATGAGGCCAAACTGTTAGCACCGAGCGTCTGAGTGAATGATCCACCTGGGATGTGTGGAAGATTTTGTGTCTTTTTCTGAGTTCATGAGAAGTGGGGACTGGGATGTTTGCAATGGAGAACTTTCTGCTTCCCACTTCAGAGCGTTTGTTTTTTACTTCAAAACAAAATGAACTCCTGGAGTGAAGTTGTGTTTGTTTGGCTGCTTTCACAAAAACAAAATATTTGGAATATGGCTTACACCTCTCCTCCAAGAAAGAGAAGGAAAGAGATAAGGTGTTTGAGGTTGGTGTTTGTTTAATATTATTTTGCAATAATTTCTATTAATTTACATGGGCTATTTCTTTTCCTTCATGCTCCTCTGACTACATACACCATTGCAGCTCCAGTAATTGGACTTCAGACATCGCCATGTTGCTTATTTTAGTTATATGACATCACAGAGCCACATCTCAATGAATCTGAGCTCTGAGAAAGCCCCAAGCTTCCAATTAGGAAGTATGAGTTCGAAGGCATTTCATGTTGATTTCACTTACTCAGGAGTCGGACAGGTCCAAATTACCACTTCTCGTGAGTGCAGAATTTGTTCCCGTAAGTTCTCCAACGGGCCAGTCTCCCTAAAAATAACTATGTGTTTCATTCTTACTGTTATTCAGCATCTCTATTCTTTTATACCAGCGACTCTTTTCTTAATCATATAACTTGTTAAATGTGTATGCACACACATACACTCACACACACACAACAGGGGTTAGATACAGATAGTCCCAAGCCCACTGTTACAGACTACATCCTCCACACATCACTGACACAGAGCTTGACACACACTCTTTGTATGACACCCACACACACTTTTCCTTTTTCTCTTTGTCTCGCTCTCTCACCCCCCACCCCACCCCCTATATATATATATATATATATATATATATACACACACACACACACACACACACACACACACACACACACACAAACAGTGAGTGGTGAGTGTGTGTGTGTGTGTGTGTGTGTGTGTATGTGCTCGTACCCTTGAGAGAGTGGTCTATTTTCATTTATTAGCAGGGGATCAAGAATGCAGGTAAAAAGAGAAAGGTGAGGTTTGAAGGAGAAGGAGGTGAAGGAGAGCAGGGGCAGCAGGTCGTGGGAGAGGAGAGTTGCAGCAAGGAAGGAGAGCGGGAGTCAAGGGAGCTCGAGGAGAGACAGAAAAAGGGAGAAAGACGAACAGAGGGAGAGTGCAATATGATTTTTCCTTGGTTGAGAATAATTGTAATGACTCTCTATAGGTGGAATTCTCGTCGTTGTTACTATGACAACACACAAAGGCCAAGAGTGGAATATACCACTGCCCCGAGGCTAAATGGGGGAGCGCCAGGTGGTAGTGTGTGTGTGTGTGTGTGTGGGTGGGTGGTAAAAAGTGAAAGGGGATAGAATCCAGTAGGCCTAGTGTACTCCAAGGTAAATTACCACATGCCGCTTAGCAAATCTATTCAGTATCCCACGTACTTGTCATACACGGTAAAAGTTGTTTTGTGTCTAAACCGTATATTGGATGATGCACTCAGCATATGGGGCCACGTTTGTATTTGTCTTTATGTGTGTCCGTGTACACACACTTGTGGGCGCACTTAACAGCCGGCATGTACACCTTTCTCTTCTGAGTTTTACTTTGTCTTGCACTTCCCCAGCCCTTGACATATGGAGCTCGAGATGGGCTGTAATAGCTGTCGAGGGCAAAGTAAAGAGACGTGAGTGCTACCTGCAGTGTCAGAGCACTACAGGAGCACAGATGGGTGATTCCCCCTTTTCCCGACAGCTAGGCAGATGACTACGCTGTTGTGGGGGAGAGGAGGGGAAACACCCAGGCATGTGAAACGACACCGGCACAGCGGCACAGCCATGTCAATCAGCGGAGATTGCATGGGGGAACCCTGCTGGAATCAAATGGATGCAGGCGTATACATGCACAGGCTCTCATACGCCCACATGCATGAACGCACCTACACAACTAAACAATCAGCTCCCCGCTGCTTTTTTTTTCCTGGCCGAAGGGGAAACACACTTACACATGCACAGGCACACACACACACACACACACACACCCCTTCTTTGTACGTGCACCCCTCTCTGCACTTGCACAGAGTGTATTGTAGCAGTTTGTTGTGGGCTTTCTCCCCTAAAGCACAGACATGTATGAATGCTCCAAGGGCTTTCAATCGCCTCTCATCATATTTTATTCATAGTTCGCGAATAAACACAAACAGAGTGGATGAGTGTATAGACGTGGGCACTAATGCCTGTTTGTGCATTACATTTTAGTCAGCCCAGCCAAAGTTATTTTCGGCAAACCTGTCTTATCGTTCAAGAGTGTGTGTGTGTGTGTGTGTGTGTGTGTGTGTGTGTGTGTGTGTGATGAAGTCTCAACTATTTGCTACAAGCCTCAAAATATTGCTCAGGCTCTCTCTCTTTTCTCTCTCTCTCTCTCTCTCTCTCTCTCTCTCTCTCTTTCTGTCTCTGTTGCTCGCTATGTTTCTGTCTTCAGATCTCCTTTATTAACTCTCGCTGTCACTTGCGCGCGCACACACACACACACACACACACCGGACCAGGCAGGAAGCACACATTTTCATTAAACACTCTTCATCTTAATTCATTTCTTATCAGGAGTTATGTGACCTCATTAACACTGCCTTCCTCTCCATCTTCCTCTCCCCTTCTTCCGCACACACACTCACATTCTGCATTTATCCCTCTCTCCAGCCAACCATCCCTCTCTCCTTCCTCTCCCTCGTCATGTTTACTCTTAGCTCTTCACCCTCTTTATCTTTCCTCCCCTCTCCTTTTCTCTCGGTGCCTGCCCCTTCACAGGAACCTGTGAGCACTCAGCATCCCTATTGAAAACAGTGTCTAATCTGAAAGTTAATTAAGTCTGTCTTCCGCTCCCTGTTTCTGCTGCCGCTCTCCTCTCAAGCATGTCTTTCTGGTTGAGAGACTGCTGTCGCTCTCTCCCATATGAGTTTGGCGTGCGTCCCATGTGGGGCGTACTGCTATACAGACAAACCACTCCATGTTTTACATTTTCACACTTGCTGCGGGCCTCAAGCCTCCGGTGACGGGCGAAGATTGACACCATGTAATTCAGATTGGCAGCATCTAATTAAAGGAAATGAGGTGGTGTCAATCTGCGATGGTATTTTATCTATATTGGGCTGTTCCTTTTTTTTTCGGCTACATATAGAGGCAGCATAGCAGGGATCTCACACCAGATGGATTAGAAGTGAAAATAGACTTGGCTTGTCTCTCAACATGAGGAAATGTGAATCTGGAGCTGAACTATGCCTCCTAATCCTCCTTCTCTCCCGTTCACTTCTCCTTCTGTCACGCGTTCCATTCCTCTTATTTGTCCTCGCTCTCTTCAGTCATCTGGGCTAATTCCCTGGCCACAAGCCACTGATTTACCAATTCCTCCTCTTCACTGACTGACTCAGTGGTCTGTTCTCTCTCTCTCTGTCTCTCTCAGGGTGCGGGCTGCACAGCTCTGGTGGTTGCCGTGGTAGCGAGGAAGCTGGAGCTGACCAAGGCTGAGAAGCATGTGCACAACTTCATGATGGACACGCAACTCACCAAGAGGGTGTGTAGGCATACGTGGTGGTGGTGTGTGTACGCATCCATATGTGTGTGTGTATGTGTGATGATACAGACTCTTTGTATACAGAGAGTGTGTGGGACTCTTGCGCAGTGATAATCTGTCAAAGCACGGGATTTATGTTGCCCTTTAGGTGTTTGTGTGATATGATTTGGGATTATTCTTGGGTTGATGACAAGGTTGTTGAGAGCCCAGATAACTGCCTTGTCTTTTTGCTGCCCGCCCCACACCTTCCCCTACTAAATCACACCGTCACACTGTACTGTTGTGACAGAGTGTGACATTATTTAAGCGAGCGAAAGCAATGAAAGGTCATTTCTCGATGTTCATCGCCAGTCTTTTCCTCCTACATGCCAATCTCTCAAGCCCATCCACTTCCCCTCTTGACACCTCTTTGACCCATGTCCACTGTATTTTCCTCCCTCTCTTTCTCTCTCTCTCTCTCTCCTTCCTTTTCTCCTTTCCTCCCTCCTTGCCTCCTCCCTGCCTCCTTCACTCCATCTCTCTCTCTCCCTCTCCCTCCCCCTCCTCCGGTCCTTTTCAATTTTTCATACAGTTGAAAGACCCAAGTCTCAAAAATAGCTCCCATATCAAATATGTAGGGTACATTATGGCAGCGGGGTATCTGGGTGACTGAACGGGGGAGAGTGATCAATAATTTCAGCTTGGATAAAATATCGACGGAGGAGCAGAATAGACCCATTCTCAGTGGGAGCAGGGCTCTCAACTCATCTTCCAGCAATTTCGGGCCAGATCGGAGTCTGTCTCTGTGGGACGTTTAGCATGCTGCCCTGTTTCCATGTATGTGTGTGTGAGTGTGTGTGCACATCTGAGTGTGTGTGTTGTGTGAGATTCATTTGACCATGAAAAGTTTATTTGGTAAATGTAATATAAGCTTTTGTGTAAGTTTTTTTTTAAGCCACAATGGTTCAAAATTGTAGTTCTTTTGTACTTGTGAGCAAATAATTACAGACATTTCAAATGTAAGAAAACACCGGACAGCCTTCAAATACTAGTAAAACCCATGTTTATCCATCAGACACTGTCAGTCCTTAGATAAAAGCATCACATATTAAATTTTTAGTGGGGAAAAAAAACTCTCTAAATATCGACAAATCCTAACAAAGCCAGTCACAGCCATCGTGCGGCAAGTGCCTTGACAAAAGGGACACGCCATACAGCAATTTTAATACAACACAGTGTAGTGCTTGCTGACATTTTCTTCAAAGGGTCCTGTGTTTGTGTGGTGGTTAATTGTCTCCTGCCCTCTATTACTGAGAGACCAATGACTGGAGCTGTTGTACGACCATTGATTTACATGATGGGGACGTTCTGGTCCATAACACGGTGACAGGCAAGCACAGTCACTCAGGGCTTTGTAATGAATAGTGCAATAGTACTATCCTCATCCTGCAATCATGATGTCTACGAGCACATGCCCGCATGCAAACACAAACACGGACGCACACACACACACACACACACACACACACACACACACACACACACACACACCTGCACACACAAAGCATGCCCACGCGCAATTTAATTCAGTGAAGTGGTGTTTCCTTTCTTTTGATAGGATTAATGAGAATGTCAATTAAATGCCAATCAATTAAGGTCTGACCCAGTGGACCATGTGCACATAAATGACAGCACCCGTGTTTGATCATTGTGTTTTTTATTTATTTTTTTATTTATTTTTTTATCTTGCACATCTTCTGTTTCAAGGTGTTCCAAGTGTTAGGTGTGGTTGTGGTTCCTAACTTCACAGAGGGTTTGGATTGTACAAAAAGTGTGCTAGCTCTCGAAAATCAAAAGTTTTGACTCCTAACTTAAAGACATAATTGAATCTGTCCTGAATTCGAATAAGCTTCTAAAGAAAGTAATTTAATCCTTAAAGTTAAACATGCATGCAAACTGCAGTTCTGGAAATTTTTGGCCAGGAGGATGAAAACTTCATTTAATGGGAGAAAGATCACTGAAGCCTGCAAACGATGCTATTAATTTTCCAAATGGCATGCTGGTATTGATCTGCTGAATGCCATGGCCTATGATTTTGGATTTAGTAGAAGAGCTACAACAACAATAGAGAGACCAACCTGTAGGGACTTCTGCCCATGGTGTATCTTTCCTTTTCTGGGTTAATTTTTCGGAAAATTTGACAAATAAAACAATGCAATTAATACTTTTATGTCATCTTGTTTGAAACTGAGGGCCCTTTTCTCCCTCTGACACCTGTACATCACTGCTAGTTACTTTATGTGTTCCAGCCCCTTTGTGTTTTCAGCTGTCTCATGCACAGTTCATATAGTTTCAGGCCTCATACAATGACTGACAACTGAGAGAATTGAGATTTTATGACATA
This sequence comes from Myripristis murdjan, assembly GCF_902150065.1. Lineage (NCBI taxonomy): Eukaryota > Metazoa > Chordata > Actinopteri > Holocentriformes > Holocentridae > Myripristis > Myripristis murdjan. Next base: position 19,699,798 of record NC_043995.1, read on the forward strand.
TTAAGACAAGAAAGCTTATGACGGAAAAATGATATGGAAAAATGATAAAGTCAGGATTGTTTCTGTAATGACAAATTAGAATTTTTCCTCGTCTGACTTCTGCGATAAGATGGGATGGGATGTAAATTGAAGCCAGGAGCCAAATTAACTTTAAAATTACTGTCAGCTATTGATTTGCTACAAATTTTAAATTTTTCATTCAGACCATGCAGATTATTACCAACACAAATGTGTGTGCTAGTGAAAGAAACATATTTGACACTTTCTGAATCTTTTAATATTTTTCCACTTGCCCTCAGTTGAATAGTTGAATGTTCCCCCCTTTTATAAGGGAGAATCAGATTAAATTTGTAAGGACATGCAACAATTCTGAAGTGGCAATTCTGTTCAGTGCACTTTGGGTGTAGAGGACCTAATTATCTTATCAGGGGGCCGACATGCTTTGATTCAAAGCCAAATGCCCAATGTTAATTTTTATGTGGTGTTCAGTGAGGTGATATTTCCTTACTTTAGATAGGATTAACAAGGATGTTAATTAAACAGCCGTTAATGTTGCCCTAAGCCAGTGGGCCTGAGCATATGCTTGTCAGTATTCATGTTTGATGTCATTAACTTTTTTTCTTACCTGTCTCTTGGTGCATAGCATTGAAATGTTTGGTGTGTAACCCCTTAATGTCCTGACGGCCTGCCAGGAGGCCCAACCAGTGTACTGTCTTTCAGAGGCTGTAGCGTGCTCAGTTTTAAAGCTAGAGCGAAGATATTATTGAAACTAGACAACCTAAGGAATCTACTGGTGCCATGTCATGCTAGGTTGTCAGCAAGGAGGATAAATATTGCTCCAAACTCAGGCTAAATTTTGGTGAGGGAATAGAGAAATGCCTAAGACACATTTTCAAATGTCACAAGTTTTTTTTTATACCAAATCAAAGCATGATTTTTTTCAGTGGAGTTCCTTCGGTCTTAATGTCTCAATGTGGTATTCTGGTGGGATTTTTGACCATTTCTATCAATTTCAAAGGATTCAAAAATGTTTAAATTTTGCGCCACATCGGTGTAACCAATGGTATCAACCCAAAAAATGCTGCAACAGTTTATAACACATAATTGAGCACTTATATGGCTATAACATACTTCAATCATAATCGTAAATAAATAGGTGCCTAACAAAAACACAATGTTTATTACAGATTTACAAATAAAATAACGTGATGCACAGTGCTGAGCTGCATCTCAAATCAAGCTCCACATGATGTCTACTGTTTCTATTTGGCATCTGCTATTGACTTTTCATCTTCCTATGAAGACCCCCAACCCCCCATCCCCCTCCTCCCCCAACCCCTACCTCCCCTGCCCTACCCCCACGCCCCCTCAGAATGGGTCTAAAGAAAGGGGAGGAATGGTAAGGGGGTTTACACTTAGAGCACAAGAGTGCACTCTGACTTCATATTGAACTATTGATTAAGTCAGAGCAACGTTGGAAGCCCCTTTTGTGTATTCAAAGCGTCGCCCTTTGAACATTTACTGTGCACTCTATAGGCAATGGAAAAGGAGAAGCGCGCACACACACACACACACACACACACACATTCAAAATCTGTGAAGTAGGTGTTTCCTTCATTTCAGTAAGACTGACAATGAAGTCCATGTTTGATTTGTTTTCGTTTTAGTTAAGTTCTGATTGTCAAATTTGCACCCAGATTGTAAATTCTGTCTGGTTTAGTCAGAGCACTTTGAGAAGTCCCAGTGGCATATTCAGAGCATCGCCTGCTCTGAGCATTCGGAGAGCACTCTGGGCTTTGGCGAGGGAGGAGGTGCTGCAGCGCTTTCCAATGTTTACACCAATAGCCAAATGGTAGCAAGCTAACCCCCTAAGATTTCTTGCAAGCTACTGTAGCCTCCACTCCTCACAGCAAAAATAGCTCTCCCTCCAGCGGCCCTTTCATTTACATGCAAACCAGACAGATCATTATGAGTGTAAAGTGTGTAAGAGTGATATGGGGGCAGAGAGGGGGACACTTTGTGAGTGCATTTTACTTCCTTGTAATATTTCCCCTTTCTCCTCTGAGTCTTTCTCTTTATTTTTATTCATTTATTTATTTATTTATTCATTGGAGCATCACATCATATTAGATCTTTGAAGCCGCTCATGATAGAAAGGAAAACTCTGTATAGTGTACATTGTGCTGAGCCTACTTAATTACCTTTTCCATAAAGCTTAAATGTTTTAAAACAAGTATTGGCGACCAATGATACAGTGCTAATTTTAATTTAATTGAATGTAAATGTTCACTTGTCTGTTTGATCTTTTGACTTGGCCCTAAATGCACTCATCACCTCTTTATTTGCAAGAGGAGATGGGGATGTTTTTGTTGTTGTGTGTGTATGTGTGTGCATGGATGCGTACTTGTGTGTGTGCGCGCGCGCGTGTGTGTGTGTGTGTAAGAGCTGTCTCCTCCTTTTGTCGCCATGCCTGTGAGAAGGTCAGAGCAGGTAAGGCCACGTGTCTCAGTGGCACATGGAGGAGGTGGGAGGTTGTTGCTGGGGTAATGGGCCTGTTTGTGTATGTTCACTGCTCTCTTAGAAAACCCCATTGTATCTCCAGCACAACAGCTCCTAATTACTGATTGCACACACAGGTCATTAAGGCTCTCCTGGGTTGGAAGGGTCAGGAATCGCCGCTCCCCGTTTGATGTTAGGAAAATG